>NW_028318508.1:315000-472500 GCF_062004578.1 Staurois parvus | reverse complement strand
TGTAAGTGTCCCCCAATGCTCATGAACATATTTAAACAGTGATCGTACCACCCATATGAGGAATCGACTTGAACATCAGTATGAGAGCAATAAATCTAGTGTCAGACCTTCTGTTTAAACTAGTGACCTGTAAAGGATCTTAAAGCGTTGCCTATGGAGATTTTTAGGTACCGTAGTTTGTCACTATTTCACAAGTGTACACAATTTCAAATCGTGAAATGTTAGGTATTTACCTGGCATAACATCATCTTTTATATTTTATCAAAAGATTATATTACATTATACCAGAACATTATATTACATAGTGTTTGAGTGCACTAAAAATCATTAAAGTGTAGTGTTTCCTGGAAATTTCTGTTTAAAATGGCAGTGTAACTATTGTGCAACATATATGGCAACAATGAACAATTTATTCTCCAGGGACTCTGCTGTCAAAAATATATGATGTTTGGGGGTTCCAAATAATTTTCTAGCAAAAAAAAAAAAAAGGAAAAAAAAGATGATTTTTACCTGTATGTGAGAAGTATCAGAACTGGCCTGGCAGTCAAATTGTTAGTTCACCTTTACCAACAAGCTGCCTATGCAGATAAGGGACGTCTGTAGATAAAAACAAACTGTGCAGCTCTGACTAAAGTTAAATAGTGACCTTGCTATTGGTGTAGGCCATTTACATATCTCCTATAGCCTGACTGGAAAACTCCCAGGGTGTTGCTAGGTGAGGCCTAGTCATTACTGCTCACCTCCACCATCACAGGAGTGAGCTCTCAGATGCTGAGTTCACAGCTGCTGCATTAGGGGAGAGAAAGCATGTGAGGGGCTTGGATTCAGAAAAAAAAAAAAAAGCTCACTCCTGTGATGGTGGAGGTGAGCAGCAATGACTAGGCTTCACTTAGCAATATCCTGGGAGTATTCCAGTCAGGCTTCATGAGGTACATAAATGGCCTACACCTATAGCAAGGGCATTATTCAACTTCAGTCAGAGAAACAAAGTTTATTATCCACAGACACGCCTTATCTGCATAGGCAGGTTTCTGGTAAAGGTAGACTAACACTTTTAGTAATCAAAAAGTATAAAGGACAGTTTGTGAAACTGTGAAATCACTGTATATGGGTGAATTTAAAAACCAACTCTGAGGTGGAGGGGGAAGAAAAAAAAAAAAAAACTCTTGCAGTGGTGCCAGCCCATACTGCATGGGTTAAATGCTCTTTAGGTCTAGGGGGAGCAAAAGAACCTGTATTATTTTTACAGTGCTTGTAAAGCTAGTGAGCCAATGAGAAGAGAGCAGGACGGGGCAGCGCTGAGCCGCAGCTCCCTGTGTGAATGGACATTCACGCACGGAGCTGTGGCTCTGTGTGTGGATGGACATTCACGGTGTGAATACATAATGCATAATAATGTATATTTAAAGCCATCGTTTTATTAATTTTTGGATAGAGAGGTAAAGATTTACAACCTCTGTTGTGTTTTTATTAATATTCAAGTCCCCCATTAAGGAGACTTTTTTTGTCCAAAACCATAAGGCTTCAGCTCAGCCTCCACCCATCAGACACATCCCTAACATGTTTCACCTGCTAAGGGCTTAATCAGGGGTTTTCCTGATGGGTGGGAGACTGAGTTGAAGCGTTATGGTTGATTTTAGTCATGGTGGTTTACATCGGTGGTGTGTGGTATTCATTATTCACTTTGGAGGCTTATATGGAGTTGGACATGCTCTCCTAGTACACCTGCAATCATCGGAATTGGCTTGTTTGTCACATGGCAGCAGAGGCATGATGCTTTTTTTTGCTGTCTTGAAGATCAAAACTTTGAGTTGTCACAAGAACAGAAATAGAACAGAAATCTTTCAAAAGAGATACTCGTTTTCGTGACAACTGTCTAAAAGGGAATTTCCCCTTTGGAGAGATTATCTCATTTTCTGGTATGAAATGTGTTAGGAGAGCTGCCAGTAAAGCAAACCTCCATAAAACGTTCTGACCAGTACATTCCAGATATCCTTCTGTGTCCAGTTCTTTTTACCAGTGCCTGTAGCAATTGTACATACAAATATGGACGCGAACATCCATTTTGCTAAAGATCCTCCATCTTGTGTCATTCTCACTCCAAATCAGCCCCCCTCCCCTTTCTGTTGAATGGGAGGCGGTTTGGTGTGTGCGGAGTTCAGGAGTGCATCGGGCACAACTGGATACACTTCATGGTTGTAAACCCAATTAGCTGATTACAGTGTGTCTGGCAGACTCTTACTCGGAGCTGATCGTACAGCTATAAGCCCGCCAGTCACTGGACTTGACAGCATAGAAGTAAAACATATATCTCATTTTGAAACCACTTTTTCATACACTTTCATAACCTCTCGTAGGAAATACATACAATAAAACAAAACATATATTCAGAGAGGTCATTTTAATACAAATCCCCTGATACCTTACACCCCTAGATTACGCCTACCTGAGAGCAGAAAGCGATATCTCTTTAACCGTCACAGCCAGATATGTCATATGTGATGTCTGGGCGTTCAGAATATCATTCTGCATATTATCCTACCAGTGGATAGGATGCTACATGTACCTATGGAAGGTTATTGACCATGGTATAACTTGACACCTAGACCCCCCTCCCCAAACAAGGCGATTGGCCCTTGGCTTCAGAGACACCAACTGCTGGAGAACTACAAAATAGGCTGTCAGGCCTGGAGAAGACGAGAGATTCTCCCTTTTAACATCCGGAAACCAACGTTTGGAGAATGGTACCCTTTTGTTCAGGACACTTGAATCTGCTTAACCAAGGACTTTGGCAAGTACTCTACCTCTCTAAACTTCTTTCTGCTATCTCCCTGTTGTGTTATTGCTCTCTGTATTTATATATATATATATATATATATATATATATATATATAAATATAATATATATATATATTAGCTACATCTTTTTTGGTAAATATTTTTATTGCACCATTTTGACCTTTTTAGTAATAAATCCTATTTTCTGAAAATTGTTGAACTGTTTCTAAAGCTCTTTAATGCAAACTAAGAATCCCTGTCTCTGAAGAGCGCTACTGTGTGTTTTAAACTTCTGCATACATCTGTCTGCAGTGACAGTGTGTATACAGACGCTTATTCAAACATCATAGTGTTAATGCTAAGATTGGCAAGTTTCTTCCTCTGTACAAAAAGGCGGTGGTGGCAGTGTGAAGGATTAATTGCGTAATTAACCTGACCCACTAACAATCGCTCTCAGGCTGCAGCACAGATTGTGGTTCAGTGAGCTGGAAAATCTTTGTGCAGGTTGCAGCTAAGCGTGGCATTGTCATGCACGTGACAGTGCGGTTTTAGATTGGCTAGTCCTTTAGTCACAAGTTGGTGAGAAGGGCTGGGGGTCTGACGCCACGCCCGTCACAGTGCCAACTGTATATTTCTAGAATACTCCAGGAAAAAAGAATCTTAGAACCAGAAACTTTCAGTGTGGGAGATAAACTCACCATTAACCTTGCAAGTCATCTGCAAACACTTACTTTTTTGATGAATCTAGAAAACATACAAAATGTTATGCATAAAAAGTTTTTGGTAATATTTATACAATATACATGCTTCATTTATTACCTACTAGCAGACTAATAGGGGGAAAAAAAAAAAAAAAGGTAGAATGCTATTTACGCACTACATCTACCTCATGGCCAAAGTACTGGTGGCCAATCTGCTGCCCTTTGGTATATAATGTGCGGCCTTCACACCTCAGCAGTTTGTAGTGGGAACGTTGATTAGGGTAATGACATGGTTATACATGGTTCTACAAGTTTAATTAGGGATGCAGGCAGCCCATGTACATATATTTCTTGAACCACCACTTCCCTTTCCCTCTTTTTGATAGGGTAATAACACTGATCTCTGCTAGTCTCATGTAACATGTTCCCAATTTCATATTTTCTTCTGCAGCATATCCCCAGCCAACAATATAGTATGTCCACACTCTCTGACCCTTATTTCCTCTATTAAGTCTGCAGTTTCTGACAGTATTCTCAAGCATTGCATATATAAAACATTATGTGCGGCCCTTTGGTGACGTCAGGGGCCATGACTGAGGGCCCCTTTTGCTCATAGGTTGACAACCACTGCACTAAAGGGATGAAGTGGGTGCTAAATCTGCATGACACCTTTCCTGTAGGACAACAGAAGAATACTCAGCACAAGAGCAGAGCAGATAGGGATCACAATATTTTTTTTTCCTTTGCTATACCAGATCTTGTTTTTATTCAGAGGGAATATTACAGATTTAAACTTTCACCCTTTTGTCCTAAACGAAGGAAGTACACAACGCACAACTGCATCATAAGAATGCAAGATATAAACGATAGCAAAATATATGAGCATTCTATGCACTTATCTCCTCGCTTATCTCTGATCAGCTCATATTTTAGATTCATATTAATATAATCTACATACAAATTTCTGCCTGATAAACTAAAACTTGGAATAGGTTATCATTAAGTCACAAATAAAACAACCAATGACGGTTATGGAAGCCAGGTGAAAATCATGCACTTGGAAAAGTACTGGTTTCAACTGCTAAATATAAATTACTATTATAATTACCAGAGTATTTGAGAATGTTGCTTCATGCTGACTCTGTGCCACATATAAACCTTCGTAAATATACCCGTGACCCAAAAAAGAAGAGTTTCTAAAAAAGGTTTGTCCATACTTCTCTTTTAACCCTTTGTTAGGTCAGACAATGTGCGCATCTAGTTTAAAACTGATAATGAAGATCTGCCAGCACAGCACAGAAAGGGTTATTTATAATAAAAATAACTCCAAAGCCCATTCCTTAACATTAAAGTGGTTGTAAACCATTACATATACCCACTGAAGGGACAACCCTCAGGTGATGCATACAAAAATCGTTCTACATAAGTTGTACCTGTCTATCTGCCGCTTTCTAACACACACACACACAGATTAAATGATTTTTCTCAGCTTCAGCAGGCAGGGAACAGGAATCTGATGTTACACAATCCACATCATAGAGCAGGGAACCAAGTGTAATCTGAAACCTGAGTGGTGGAAAAGGACACACCCCCTCTACACACTCATATGGAAAAATGCACAGCTGAGACTGTCAATCGCCTTCTGTGCTGGAGGGGGGTGGGGACATGTCAGGATAACCTGCCAGAAGTGACTAATGCAAATAGCTGAGGAATGACAGGGCACACTGAAATCACACTAGGTGCTTTGAATTGATGCTAATGCACATTATAGAGGGATATGCTTTGTTCACTTTTCATTTCAGAGGTTTACAAACACTTTAAATAGAAGTGAGAAACGAAGAAGGATTTTTCAGCAAGTAAAAAGCAAATTTAAAAATATTTTGAAATTCTGCTGCAACATTTAACAAATCTAAAGTAGGTGATATCCCAATTTGGCTGCAAAAATGGAAATACACTTTAGGCAGCCCTTCATAATGAATATAAATACACATGCACTTAATGATGCCAAGCTTTGCTCTTAAAGGAAATGAATTAGCCCACTGGGGAGAGTTGAAAGCCAGACTGTTTTCCATTTCATTACTTGAACCACACAAGAAATCAATGCAATCAGATAGATGCTTTGTGGGTGACACTGCTAACGGTTCAATCATTTATCAGTTATATCTGTGAACTGATAAGAGAGCAGCTTAGGGTAATATTACAAACCAAAGAAAAAAACACAATGCAGGTCTGAAGGCAAATGCGTACTCCCTGATGCAATAAAATCTCTGCTGATAAGTAAAATATAGCCAAACACATCCCTACATGGGACAGACGGTCTGATTAGCTAAACATGAAAAAAAAAAGAAATCAGATTAGACAGATTCCTTATATTTGTAAGCATTTTAAACTTGTGGACTACTTGAGTAATGATCAAGTAGGCACTATATGAAAGATTCATTTACTCTGAAATACAAACAAAACATTTCTGGAGATTGTAGTCCAAGTGGACCAGATACATAAAAAGGCTTACAGCTGCTCAGAGCAATGTGAACCAAAAAGGCTCACGTGAAGTACACAGGATATGGAAAACATGTTCATATTGCATAGCCGTATATATTGTAAATTTCCAAAAAAAGCAGATGTAGATTTATTGTGAAGACTAAGAACACAACAGACAAAATCCACCTAGTGACAGCTACTGATGCGTTTCCCTCCATCGCTTGAGCTTACTCAGAGTAACTGATTGACTCTAATATTAAGTCCCTGATGAAGGGAAACGCATCAGAGTAGCCATTGCACCAGGTGGGTTTTGTATGTTGCATCCTTAAGCCAATCATAGATGGATTGAATTTTGTCCTGTTCTGCAGGGAAAGACTGAGAATCGATTCATCTAAGGGCAAGCTGACTCTACCCAAGTTGATCTATCAATTGACTTGGGTAAATCTAGCATCTTGGAATTCCAGCTGCCGCTCGTTGCAAGCGGCTTTAGCCGCTAGCAATATTCGCTGTTTTTCCGGAAGGGACAGCACCCCCCTAAGAAAACACAATAGCTCCACGGGGGTGGGGGGGTGTAGGGGGGGGAGATTCCATTAACACTGACTGTGTTGATGGGGAAATAGAATAATCTATGGCCTGCCTTAGTCTTCACAATAAATATACATTGGCTTTAATGTTAAGTGGCTCTTATTGGGAGATGTACATGTTGACATTTGGTGGCTCATGATCCTGAAGAGCCTGCTCCTGCAGACTGGGGAGAGGCAAGAAATTCTGAGTCTGCAAATGTGTTGATTTCATATAGTATAGGTTTGCTTTACTCATACACAGGAAGATCATATATCTAATCTTTTAGTTTTGACTTTTAAAAGTCATTATTGCTTCTAGAGCTCTGATGAAGAGACTTCTCCCTCCTAAAGTGTGTAAGCCAAGAGTTTAGGCAGTTACTGTGTGTGGCTGAATAATAACAGTAGAATGCTCTGGAATCCAGTGGGTAGAGCAGGTCCTTCCTTGGATGGATTTCACGATATATTACTATCCTGCCAAATACTTTTTCAAGGTATAAGATGTTAGAAGATATTACACAATGCCAATGCGCCATTTCTTCTATAATGTTCTGCTGTGGGCAGCACAGTGGCTAAATGGTTAGCACTTCTGCATGGCAGTACTAGGGTCGTTGATTCGAATCCCAGCCACAGCACCTCCTGCCTGGAGTTTGCGTGTTCTCCCTGTGCCCGCGTGGGTTTCCTTCGGGTACTCCGGTTTCCTCCCACACTCCAAAGACATGCTGGTAGGTGAATTGGATCCAGTCTAAATTGTCCCTACTATGTATGAATGTAAGTTAGGGACCTTAGATTGTACACCCCTTGAGGGTTAGGGACTGATGTGAATGTATATGTATGTAAAGCGTCGCGTAAATTGACGGTGCTATATAAGTACCTGAAATAAAGAGTCCTAGTATGGAAAAAGCTGCAATACCATGGAAAGTAAGACTCATCACTGAGAGATCATTTGAATGAAATTGTTACACAAGTATATCTGAAGCAGGATTGTATTGTATCTGTCCATCACTTGATCACAAATAGTTTCTATCTTTTTCCTTTTTTTCCCGTCTCTAAACATCTCTAAAGTGGAACTAAAGTCAAAAAACCCCCAAATCTAATCAGCTACTGAGTGTCTCTACCATACACAGAACACGTCCAGGGCAAAATAAGCCGAGGCAGTAGTGGAATCAGGACTTATCACCTAATTGAAGTCCATTTAAGGACACTGAAGATTTACAGATAAACCAGTTGCCTTTAGCATGTGAGCATAAGAGAGAATGGTAGACCTAAAGCTACCTTTTGACTTTAGGATCCATTTAAAAGATCTGTAAAGTTTAATAGTGTCTACAAATGTGAAAATTAACATTTGCTGCTTTTATACACTCTAGACCTTAGAGGAAAACACGTAAGGGACATTAATAAAGTGTTCATATAAAAAAATGCATTTGGAATATAATCATATTCCATATTCTGCATCTTCACTTTCATGGATTTGTGGTTCAGCTTACAAAAATAATGGATGTAAGGCTGTTTTTACAAATAAGCATGTTAAGTGCTGATGATGGATGAATAATGGCAAATAAATGTACTGCTGTGTAACTAGCAGTGAAAAAACGGAGCCTCCTGTAGCAGAAAGTAATGTTAGTTGTGATGTGTGAACCTTTTACTTGCCTTGACACAGGAGATGTGGGAGACTGTTTAGTCTCCAACACTGGACTCTTAAGAAGGCTCTGAAGATGTGTAGAGCAGGGGGGGTGGCGGCAGCAGACACATATTCCTCAGGGAGGAAAGAGACCTGTATCTACCCCCATGAAAAAGGAGGTTAAAAAAATTGTGAGGCAAGGGAGATGAATGAAAGAAGAAAGACAAAAAAAACTACTATGAAGGCAAAGAATAAGAAATGAAAGACAGAATAGACATCTGAAGACAGATCATAAATGTGAAGTAATGAAACACATCCTCTTCAACAGCCCATAGCTCTGCACTAGAAGCAGCACACAACAAATTATAGGATAATTAACTGAAATCTTTATTCCCAACATATTTATCATTTAGGGTGCCTATCATGTACACACTATAAAAACAGACAAGGGCCGGTTGTCACTGAGACAGGAAATCCAAACGTTGACAGCATTCACCACAACAGTATGAGATTAGAAACCCCCAATGGGAACAAATGTCCCGGCCCCATTTCCCCCTACTCTGGGGTGATTCCTCTCCCTTCCTGCCATAGCTCCCGTATGGGAAATGTGGGGACATCTCCACAACTACAGCACAGTCAACAGTAGACCTGAAGAGTGTGTAACCCATCTACTCTCTACAGGAAACTGAAAAGTGTTTTAAGAAGTGCGCCCTCAAGCACATTTTTGACAGATATTTAGGAGAAAAAAAATATGTATTAGTGCACTTGAGAAAGAAACAACTGAGTACTGTCTGCAATACATTTTTTATTTGCACCAACATACAATTTTTCAGGACAAGATTTCAGAGTGTACTCCCTTCATCAAGATCTAAGCAATACTAATAAGTACTGCTTGGACCTTAATAAGTGGGAAACATCCTGAAAAATTGTATGTTAGTTCATACCCAATGCCGAAAGTAAATGATGATGCAGTATGGACCATGGAATAAAAATATCTTGCACGTGCTTTTAGCACCCTTTTGGCCTCCAATTAAAAAGGAATTTGTGCTTTGGCTTATGAAGGGCTTGCTTGGCACTTGTTCCAGAGACCTTGCTGAAGAAGAAAAAGCCAGCATTTCATGGTATCTCTACCCTCTTCTTCTCATGAAGCAGCACTGCTGGGTGTTTGAGCAGCCAGGACAGACACCAATCATGCTGAGTAGATTATTCTTGGACCTGTGTCCAGAGCGAGTTACCCAGAGATTGCGATTGTTCAATAATCTGATCATTAGTACACAGCTTTTATCCAAAATTATTTGAAGGGACAAGCACAAAAATTATTCTCGTACGATACCAGATCGTACGATTTTCGTTTAAGCAGTACAGTTTTTGTATGAAAATACAATACAAATACATTATTCTTATTAGACAGGATTTATATAGCGCCAACAGTTCACTCAGCGCTGTACATTACAATGGGAGACAATACATGAGACAGTACAATAACAATACAGTGCGTTACACGACGGGTTCGAGGGCCCTGCTCCTTGGAGCTTACAATCTAGGAGGGAGGGGATAGTGGTACGGGAAGAAAAGCTGTGGGGGGATGGAGTGGTAGGAAGAGTGGAGGTGGTAGGAAGAGTGAAGGAGACTGGCAGTTAGAGGGTGGGGTAGGCTTCCCTGAAGAGGTGGGTTTTTAGGGTGCGCCTAATGGAGAGGAGAGTGGGTGATAGTCTGATGGATTGGGGTAGGGAGTTCCAGAGGATGGGTGATGCCCTGGAGAAGTCCTGGAGGTGGGCATGGGAGGAGGAGATCAGGGAACTAGAAAGAAGGAGATCTTGTGAAGAGCACGTTTTGGTGGTATTTGGATATTAGGTTGGTGATGTGATTACATCACTTCCGAATTTTCATTCTGTCGTACAAAACTTTTCGTAACATTAGTAACCTCTTCACTTTTGATATGAGGCCAACATGAGAAAAAAAAAAGGGACGATCATTTGTCCAATAATCTCATTGTGTGTACAGGACTTTACTCTATGGGCTAATGAAGTTAAGGGAGGGCACATCTAAAAAGCTAGGAGATATGACAGTGAAGTGAACATGTCTTTTTTTTAGAAAGAGCAGGAGTTTGAACTTCGATATTTACTGCTGTCAGACCTCTAGGGATTTCCACGCACTGTTCTTAATACATGAACAAACAAGGATAGGAATATGCAAGGCAGGCATCACAAAAAGGGCACCTATCTCTTCTCTATTCTCCCGTCAGCATGTTCCTGGTCAACACATCTGCATGCAGGACATCTGACTGGCCCAAAATACTGACCTTCCCTTCCCCAAAGTGTCATTGAAGTTATTACAAAAGTCTAAAATCAAGTAAAATTTGGGCAGCATACTGGGTGCATCAAAAAAAAAACACCATTAATGATTTTAATTAAATACATACATGCATTCATGGGTGCTTAATATCTACCTTGCACTCAGCTTTAACACCATATACAGTAAGATCGATAAAAAAAAATTAAATCAAAATAGAAAAATGACTTCCTTTGTTAGCAAAGACAGAAGGGTGTGTGTTCCTCTTATTTAGATTTGTTTTTAATATGCACAGAAGCCACCTGAAAAGGACACCTTCCAGAGGATAGCATTTGGACAGTTACTTGTTGAAAAAAGCTAAACATGCAATAGATCACGGTGCTGACCATTCAGAAGATGTGTAGCTAATAAAGCTTTTACAGTCCTTTGTTTGCAAGGCAGGGAGAAAAAAATGGCCAGATATTAATAAAAGCAGCATACACACATTACACTTGTTAGGCACACAGTTAACCCCTTGACTGCCCCTCAATGCCTTCCCAGGTAGTGTCATTAGTACATTATTTTATTGCCCACCACACTATCACAGTCCCACTAAGTCAATGATCTCCATCATTACCAGTATAGCGTCTTAGCTGCATAAATTCCAGTATATATACACCATAGTATGTAGACGCTATAGCTTATACAAACCAATTAACTACTTCCCCTCCACCCTATAGCAAAAATACTGCTACAGGGCGGCAGGGGTGCGCAAAGTCATGTATATATACGTGATTTTGCATTTCAGGGTAGGGGGTGCGCATGAGTCACGCACGTGTCCTACCCGCACCACCATTCATGGCCTCGGCTATCAATCACTGGGTCCCAGAGAGTGATTACTCACCGGCACCCGGTGATCGCTGAGTATCTTCAACGGGATAGAGACCTGTATGTAAACAATACAGATCTCTCCCGTCAGCCCCTGCACACTGCTTTGTATGAGCCATACAAAGCAGTGTGCTTACAGTGAGGCACACACACAGTACATAATGTGAAACAGCACATAGTTAACCCTTTGATTGCCCACATTATCCCCTTCCTGCCCAGTGCCATTAGTACAGTGTCAGTGTTTTTTATTAGTACTGATTGCTGTATTGGTGTCACTGGGGATGTCAGTGACACCAAGTCAGTTCGCCCCAGTGTCAGAATGCCTGCCGCAGTCCCGCTATAAGTCGCTGATCACCGCCATTACTAGTATAAAAAACAAAACAAAAAACTTTCACATAAACCAATTAATGTACACGTATTGGGATTTTTGTTTTAGCAGAGATATGTTGCAGCATACATTTAGCCTAAATTTATGCCAAAATTCGATTTTTTACATTTTTTATTGGACATGTTTAATAGCAAAAAGTCAAAAATATATATATTTTTTTTTTTCCCAAAATTGTCAGACTTTTATTGTTTCTAGCGAAACAAAAAACCCACACAGGCGATCAAATACCACTGAAAAAAAGAAGATCTATTCAAAGGGGGAAAAAAAAGGACATAAATTTCATTTGGGTGCAGCGTTGCATGACCGCGCAATTGTCAGTTAAAATAACGCAGTGCCGTAATGCAAAAAAGGGCTTGGTCAGGACAGGAGGGGGGGTTAAATCCTCTGGAGGGCAAGTGGTTAATATATATTTTTACCAAAAGGACATGTAGCAGAATACACACCAAATGCTGGTTTACGGGGGCCACAATAAGCAGTTTTAATTGACCAATCACCTCTTCCATAGGCTACCCCAGACTGTATGACTGGTCCCTGCAGGTGCTCCTTCCCTATGCCCTGGTGGCCGCAGGTCCTCTAAAGTCTTTAAGTACAATGCAGAGTCCATGGCCCTGAATTAGATGCAAAGACGCAGAGGGACATTTCACTGCTGCAACACAGGAGAGCAGAGGATCAGAAAGCAAAAAACAGCTTTTTGCAGAACACTAGACGCAACAAGCATTTAAACCTTGTAATGTGGGGTTAGCCCCAATGCAAAGGAGCAAATTTCCTTTCCCTGGAGATGGATTTTAAATTATTATAGATCTGCTTTAAAATTCCCTTTCCATGGAATGCTCATTAACACTCCTTATAGTCTCTGTACTTATTTTATTAGAAATTGTAAAACGTAAAGACATGCTTACAAAGCCACTCTGCTTATCAGATATTGCACCTTTAATTGCACATATAAAATATGTCTGAAAAGATGCCTTTTCTTACACCAAGAAAGGGCATCGTTCTTAGACCTTCAGAGCCTCAATACAAATGGTATCTATTAGAAGGATATGTATACCCTTCCTTGTCATTGGCCTGTTTAACTTTTAAACTGTAGGTGGCTAAGCCAGGTTTTACGCGCACCAATAAAACACAATACAAACTTTACAATTTGTTTCAGATCCCACCAGCCATATGTTTTACCAGTATGATTAAAAATATTTATAAATGTAAACATTAAACTAAACCTATACGTGTAATTGGTATTTATGCATGTTTTATTCATTCTTATTTTGTGTATGCTCATTTATGTTCTTCCTAGAAATAATTATATTTCAGCAGAATAAGATAAAGTGTCGTTTGGTGTCAAAGTGTAAAATCGAAGAAATGAAAAACCTTTAACGATGTTTATTAAAACAATATTTTCTAGGATGGTGTTGCTATTATATTCATTTTGACAAACCTCTTCCTATATACCTATGTGTGCATTTACCAAATTGTATGCATGTTATTTACCTGGAAAAGCCTCCATTGTGTAGACATCCAAAAGTCTGGAGACTAATGCTGGGTGTTTTGGCATTTCAGATGTGATGTCTACACCCCCAGAACAACTGGAACCTTCACTCAAGTGATTGAATCCCTGTTTGCTATTTCCAACAGTAACATAAAAAGTATGAAGACAAAATGAGGCGAAGGGTGAAGATGCTAAATCTGCATAGGTCAGAGAAGGAGAGGCTGTGACTATGTAACACCAAGGGTCAGAGGTATCCAACACTTCAATGGAGGGAGAGGGATGAACAAGGGAATCGACTCTCCTGGAGTGGTCAAATTTTCTAGCAGGTTCAAAAGGGTACACTTTATGTGAATAAAAAGTTGTTTTAAATAGGAAAACACAGTAAGCAGACGATAAATGGATATTCTTGAGTTTTTACCAGCAATTTCTAAGTTGATGACAGGGTTTCTAAAGAAACCCAAACATCTCAAAAATTTTCTTCATCATATAATAAAAATGTGAACATTCTCCCTATGAGAAAAAACAAACTAGAAGACAAAACAAAAAATAAAGTTGTCAGCCAGGTACAGCAAATTGAGTAAAATCAGTCTGAATATGCAGTGAAGCAAGCTTGTTATACTCACTATGGAACTTAAGGGGTTGATCCTTCTAATTGTGTAAAAAGGATGTTTGATCCTGTCTTCTCTGATCCTTCCCTTCTTCCACGTTCCCCATTTCATCTATTGATAGAACAGAGCCTTGGAGACACTCTGCACATGCTCAGTTTGGTGTGCACTGCTAGAGAATTTTTTCTTTTTCTTCGGAGAGTGCATGGCCAATCAGTACCTGTCCAGAGGGTCAGGGGTTATGCAATCTCTCTGGGCAGTGAGAAGAGAATGAAAACTCCTCCTACAAGCTTTAACCAGTGCTCAGCTGGATGCTGATAGAAGTCACAAGAGTGCTCCAACTGCTGATGAGAAAAGGTATTTTGCCGTTTAGATTTACCAAAAACTGCATTTCCATGTTCTGTGTACTGTGGGAGATAATGCCCTGAGCCAAGATCCAGGCCAGTGAAGGAACATTTATCAGAGACCATTTATTGTAGTTTTTATAGGTAACTCAATGGATGGCACCGAGTAAGGCCTGTTGAGAATCTTTGATCGCTGTTGCAAGGGCAGTGGAGAGCCTAGAGCTTGCAGAATGTAACCAATTAAAGATACAGTGGGGCAAAAATGTATTTAGTCAGCCACCACTTGTGCAAGTTCTCCCACTTAAAAAGATGAGAGAGGCCTGTAATTGGCATCATAGGTAGACCTCAACTATGAGAGACAAAATGAGAAAAAAAATCCAGACAATCACATTGGCTGATTTGGAAAGAATTTATTTGCAAATTATGGTGGAAAATAAGTATTTGGTCACCTACAAACAAGCAAGATTTCTGGCTCTCACAGACCTGTACCTTCTTCTTTAAGAGGCTCCTCTGTCCTGCACTCATTACCTGTATCAATGGCACCTGTTTGAACTTGTTATCAGTATAAAAGACACCTGTCCACAACCTTAAACAGTCACACTCCAAACTCCACTATGGTGAAGACCAAAGAGCTGTCGAAGGACACCAGAAACAAAATTGTAGACCTGCACCAGGCTGGGAAGACTGAATCTGCAATAGGCAAGCAGTTTGGTGTGAACAAATCAACTGTGGGAGCAATAATTAGAAAATGGAAGACATACAAGACCACTGATAATCTCCCTCGATCTGCGGCTCCACGCAAGATCTCACCCTGTGGGGTCAAAATGATCACAAGAACAGTGAGCAAAAATCCCAGGACCACACGGGGGAACCTAGTGAATGACCTGCAGAGAGCTGGGACCAACGTAACAAAGGCTACCATCAATAACACACTACGCCGCCGGGGACTCAGATCCTGCAGTGCCAGACGTGTCCCCCTGCTTAAGCCAGTACATGTCCGGGCCCATCTGACGTTTGCTAGAGAACATTTGGATGATCCAGAAGAGGATTGGGAGAATGTCATATGGTCAGATTAAACCAAAACAGAACTGTTTGGTAGAAACACAACTTGTTGTGTTTGGAGGAGAGAGAATGCTGAGTTGCATCCAAAGAACACCATACCTACTGTGAAGCATGGGGGTGGAAACATCATGCTTTAGGGCTGTTTCTCCGCAAAGGGACCAGGACGACTGATCCATGTACAGGACAGAATGAATGGGGCCATGTATTGTGAGATTTTGAGTGCAAGCCTCCTTCCATCAGCAAGGGCATTGAAGATGAAACGTGGTTGGGTCTTCCAACATGACAATGATCCCAAACATACCGCCCGGGCAACGAAGGAGTGGCTTCGTAAGAAGCATTTCAAGGTCCTGGAGTGGCCTAGCCAGTCTCCAGATCTCAACCCCATAGAAAACCTTTGGAGTGAGTTGAAAGTCCGTGTTGCCCAGCGATAGCCCCAAAACATCACTGCTCTAGAGGAGATCTGCATGGAGGAATGGGCCAACATACCAGCAACAGTGTGTGCCAACCTTGTGAAGACTTACAGGAAACGTTTGACCTCTGTCATTGCCAACACAGGATATATAACAAAGTATTGAGATGAACTTTTGATATTGACCAAATACTTATTTTCCACCATAATTTGCAAATAAATTCTTTCCAAATCAGCCAATGTGATTGTCTGGATATTTTTTCTCATTTTGTCTCTCATAGTTGAGGTCTACCTATGATGCCAATTACAGACCTCTCTCATCTTTTAAGTGGGAGAACTTACACAATTGGTGGCTGACTAAATACTTTTTTGCCCCACTGTACATGTGAGTGGGAAACAATGAAGTAATTGTACAGATTAGGGCATGTCAAGCCTACAACCCTACAACTCTGCCCATGCGGCCTGCAAGAAGGATTTGGCTGGGAATTGCTCCAAAAAAAAGTAGGCGATAATGGAATTGAGATATTGAAATATAAGACACGCCTTAAGGACTTTGAAATCCTTGGGAAGGAATATATTAAGTGTATGTGACTGATAAGGTTTAAGGGCGGGGAACTCCTGATATGTAACCTGGATTACATGAGTCATAATGAGAGTTATATAAAGATCCTCCTATTTGGTGAGGTCATTATACATATGAATCCCCAAGTAATTAAAATAGAAAGTGGTTTGCAAATTAGTTTGGGTTAGTAGACTCAAAGCTGCGGTGGGCTTATTGGGAAGGTAGTGGATTTATCCCAACCCAACTTTAGCCCTGCCACTCCTCCAAGCGTGAGGATCTAGTGACAGGAAAAGAAACATACTGTGTGAGACAACAGAAAGTTGAATATTGCTGCAAAAGCTAGTTTTGTTGTTTTATCCTTTAGTTCTCATGCACACAGTTGTACAAAAACACAGCAAGGAGTATGCAGGATCTTTCTGACAGAAGCTGGCAGCAAGATCCTGCATAAAAGTACTCTGAAGACATGTAACATTCAGGCAATGTTCATATGCGAACAGTGTTGCGGCATAAATGCCCTGTTGTCAGAAGACAGACAGATTCTCAAAAAGCCACCAAGGATCTTTCAGTTGCTAGGACACAGGTGATTTCTCAAGGAAACCACATAGCATTCTTTCCTTGCTAGAATGCAGGTGGCCTCTCAAGGAAACCACATAGCATCCTTCACTGCTAGGATGCAAGTGGCTTCTCATGGAAACTACCTAGTGTCCCCATTGCTAGGATGCAGATGGCTTCACAAGGAAGCCACCAAGCATCCTCTTTTGCAAGGATGGAGGCAATTTCTGAGGGCTAGTGTCCCACCACTGCTAGGACGCAGGCAGCTGCTGAAGGAAGATGTCTAGGGTCCTTCGGTTGCTAGGATGCAGGCGGCTCATGTACTCATGTAAACATTAGTACAATTACAGTATAAAGAATATAAATAATCAGTGTCACTGTGCAACAATGTTACAGCATAACTAAAGGCAAAACTTTTCTTTGTATTCTAGTTAAAACTAAAAAAACAACAGAGGGATTAGAACATCTGTCAGTTTTTATAGCTGTCTGTGCCCCCATTCACCCTTATTGTCTTGTTTACCTTTACCATTGAAAGTGAGAGTAAAAGAAAATTCCAAATTGTGAGTTGCCCCCAGAAAAGTATTAGAAGGAAAATCTTCCAATGGGGACCCTAGTTCTGGTGACCTGGGGACCCCCAAGGAATTCCCTTAATTTGCAAGGCTTTCCTCTCACATCCTGTTTGGCTTTGGGACAGGAAGTGAAAAACAATTTCTGCAATGGGGCACAGATGGTGAAAAAAACATCTAACAGGGGTTAGAACCCTCCCATGCGCTATCCAAAATGAAAAAATGTTTTGTCTATAGTTATACTTTGTAAATCAAACAGCAAGAAATAAAAATATATAAATATTTTCAGCGCCATGAAATAGAAATGCAAAACATATTACAATCTAAAAAATAAAGTGCAATAAAGTTCATGTGATTCAAAGAAATGTGGACATGAAAAAACTCTATGCTCCAAAACATCAAACGGACCCTTTCACATTGCAATCTTCTTTTTTTGTGAACCAGTGAGCACCTCCTCCTAGAACATCACCATAACCGTGTTTGTGAATCTGCTCAACTTTGTATTGTCCTTCAGATTATGTGAAATCTAATCAGGCACAATGGTAAATCTGATGGAAAGATGGTAAATGGTCTACAGGAAATTACACCATTGTGCCACTAACATCCAGGGGGTACAGTCCACATCAAATATACCTTAAAGCAATCAAACGTGATCTAATGCACTTCTTTTTAACTCTTTATTGCTAAAATAAATAAATAAAAAAGCCCCAGTATACGCAGTAGAAGCAAAGGATTAACTGGCAAACAATAGTACAGCAGTCTTTTTTTTTTTGTACAGATCTAAACGCAGCTGTGTACATTCATCTGACATTTTATTTATACTTTTTATTTTCAGCTAGAATTCTACCGTACTGAAATTCATGACATTTTGGTTTGTGCTTACGAATCTCTGTACTTGCAACTAGGGGTTCCCATAGAGAATCTGTTCTTCACACTCCACAGATGTTGGTAAATCTGGTTGTTTGCATCATATATTATACAGATGAGCCATCCATTTTTATATGCTGCTAACAGACATTTGTCTTTTAATTCTGCTTTAAAGAAGGCTATTGCCTTTTTAATGTACATAGCCTGGTTTGAATCTTTAATAAAACATAATCCAGTGAAACGTATACGAATGGGCAATTTTATTGAAAGGAACTCTCTTTACACAAAGATCAAATGCAAATCTGCTGTATATAATAACAAAAAAAAATATGATGACAAGATATGAGGTTCATCTCGTGAGCCACTGGTATGGTAGGTGAAGGTGACACATCTAAGCACATCTGGAAGATGGATGCTCAGGAGAGGATTCCTGGCAATCAATCAATAAAGATGGTTTAATTGGTTTATTGTCCCTGCAGGTTTCTTATCTGTCTGTACAGACACAGGCTTGGTTTTGCAACCTGGGGAGAATACATATAGAGTTTAGATTTTCAGCTTAGACCCAGTGTTTTATGGAGCCAGCTCTGAAATGCTTCCACAGCCCAACTAACCAAAAACAAAACAATGAGCAGTGGTGTAACCTTACCTAAATGCTTAACTGTGCACAACACTGAAATGCCAAAAAGCTGTCATTATATATAAAACATCACAACATGTATGACATTTGTTTGCTCTGTGCAGTGTATTATAAACAATAGTCATTTTTTTAATTGACACTTTTATTAAAATTTAGTGATTTAAAATTTATTTTATTTTTTTTTAATCAGCACTGTGGTAGCCATTTACAACAAATGAAAAAAGTGACTGTTGTGCTGGCAGCTGCTGTGTTCCTTGAAATCTTCAGTCTTCTACCCTCCACAGTGGTGATCTTCTGGTGCTACAGGGGTTAATAAGGAGCTGCTCTGCCCATGACAGGCACACATCAAAAGTGCCAACTATGCCCACTCTTTCCACCCCCTGCTCCATTCATAGAAGCAGTGATATTGTTTCCCACAAAGAAAAGCACTCTATGAATGGAGGAGCAGATCTTTCATGCATCTAGACATTTTTTTTTCCTTTTTTTACTAACCCCTTTCTTTCATATGATACCAGCTAAATTTCAATCAAACAGAGTAAATCTGAGGGCCACTTTGCTCTCTCTTCAGATAACCCATTATCTTTTTGTCATTAAATAAATGATTTGTAAAAGTTTGGTTTGCTTAAAAATTAAATAAACTGTCTGTCTTTCTGTCCGTGAGACAGCCCTCAAAGTATTAACCAGATGGTATTATACCCCCATCTAGACTACATGTCCTGTATCCAGAGACGTCCCACCTATGTTTCCGGGGATGTGGCCTTGCTGGTACTCTGGTGCATACATTTTGGGTCTGCCCAGGCATCTCCTTGGTGTGGTGCAGGATCTCTGGGGTGGCTTCTGCACTGGCGGGTGCCCCGATGCATCTGACTATGCAGTCCTGCCTACTAGGAGCTCATATCTCAGGAGTTCAGACTGGGGTTATGAGGCTAATCCATACCATTTGTATATCCACCCTACGTGCTATTGCCCTACACTGGAAATCTCTCACGGTACCATTGGCCTCTGTTCTGCATAGAGTTAATGCTGTGATGCTCATGGAGAGAATTCATTATACTTTACTGGACAAGATGCACTTATTTGATAGAAAATGGGAAATTTGGATAACTCAGACATTTACTATATGACTAAGGAACACCAATGTTTGGACTGACTGACTTACTCTGTTGGTAGCAGTATAATTCTGCCTACCTCTCTATTTATATTGCTCATGTACTTAAATTCATCTCTTTTTCTCTTCTCTTTTCTTTTTTTTTACTCTACATGATTGTACCTTTTTGAAATGTACACTTCAGTTGTGCCTTGTTTCTGTTTTACATACTATTTGAAGCTGTAATGTCATTTTACAGTCTATTTCTTGAAAAATAAAATCGTATGTAAACAAAAAAAAACTAAATAAACTGGCCCCAAACCATTATAGTTTTCCTTTAAAATCTTCTAGTTAGTCCTTAAAAGTGAATAACATATAAGCACAGAATGCACCAAGAAGCAACAATCGCTTCTAGCACTTGCTACGCGCACAAGCTGCGGTTTTCTGTACCCATCATGAAATGTAAGAAAAAGGTATGTACTTGAAATTAAAGGAAGACGGTTTCCGGAGAAATATGAAAGTTCGATCTCTTTTTTTGACATCTGGCCTTGATGTCGACCCTCTGGCTTTAATATTTCGAGTCACTGACCTTCTAATTTCTCTCTGACTTTCCTAGCTGTACATTTTCTCTGGGTCAGTGAATCAAAGGACTGAAGCCATTGGATCAGCAAGACAGTGGAGAAACTACCATCTTTAGTATGTCAGAAATAACTGACCCCATACTTCTGACAGCAAAGATTTCCAAAGTATAAAAATTTGTACAACACTTTATGCATATTACAGACGTGGACAAATTTGTTGCCACCCCAACAGCTCATTAAAACAATAGGGTTGATTTACTAAACCTGGAGAATGCAAAATCCGTTGCAGCTTTACATAGAAACCAAGCAGCTTCCAGTTTTTTTTTTTTTGTCAACAAGCTGTAGAAGCCAATTGGCTACCATACACAGCTGCACCTGATTTTGCACTCTATATTTTTAGTAAATTAAGCCCATTGCATCATTCCTCCTGAAAAGTAATGAAATTAAAAGCTAAAGTTAAAGGTCTAGGGGAGTGTAACCAATCACCCTGGACATTGCCACAAGAGGAAAAATCGACCCAAAATTGAACAGAAGAGTAGTGTGAATAGTAGACAAAGGGCCAAGGTAAACTTCCAAAGAGTCAAAATCTGAACTCCAAGGTCAAGGTACATCAGTGTCTGATTGCACCATCCATCACTTTTTGAGTGACAGTGGGCTGAAAAGAAAGACCTAAAGCCAGAATGGAATTTTCTAAAATGCATATTGCAACGAGAATGCTTCTGCATGAATATCCCTTGCCAAAAACTCTAGTTTTGTCTCATTTTGTCCAAGTCATATCATTTCTATTTTCACAGATGAAAAATGAAACTTTCAAAAAAAGAGAACACTGCATCTATGGTGAATCTGCATCTTGAATCAGGGAATCTGTGCAGGGCACAAGGAAATCTCAAGACTATCAAGGAATTCTGGAGTAAAATGTACTTCCCACTGACAAAGTCTGTTTCAGTTGTAGCTCATGGTTCCTCCAACAAAATAATGACCCAAAACACAGTTAAAAGCACCCAAAAAGGGCAACAAAATATAGGACTATTTTGAAGTGGCCTTTTATGAACTCCTATCTGAAAACTTTTGAAAATCTATAGAAAAAAGCTGAAACATGCAGGTTGGACAAAGCACCCTGCAAACCTAAGACTGCTGAAACCGTTTGCTCCAGATGCGTTGGCCAAACTACTTGCTGGCTGGTGCAGAGCTAATCACTTGACTGTAGGGGATTGCCTCTCTGTATTCAAAGTGTGGAGCATAATATTTGATATTCAAAATGAGCATTCTGAGTCAGATCTGTTTGTTCGGTACCAGGGTCCATGCACAGACAACAACAATTTTACTTATGAGTGGTGCAGATCCTATAAAAAATGAATCTGAGAAATAGTTGCTGGGGGTAGATTGGGACGGTTACATTTTGTTCAAATGTGGCCACATATTTCGACCTTGACAGCTGCGGCAGTCACACCTAAAAGCAGCGGTAAAGAATTACAGGTAAGAAATGTAGACTATCTGAAATGTACATTCAATGTTTCCTGGAATGCATTGTTTACTATATCGTTTTTCATTACAGGCTAAAATTGCTATTGAAAGTCCAATCCCAGCATTAGTAGCAAAAAAAAAAAAAAAATCAATCCCCAAAAAAGTATATATATATATATATATATATATATATATATATATATATATATATATACACACATACACACACATACATATACAGTGGGGCAAAAAAAGTATTTAGTCAGCCACCAATTGTGCAAGTTCTCCCACTTAAAAAGATGAGAGAGGCCTGCAATTGGCATCATAGGTAGACCTCAACTATGAGACACAAAATGAGAAAAAAAATCAAGACAATCACATTGGCTGATTTGGAAAGAATTTATTTGCAACTTATGGTGGAAAATAAGTATTTGGTCAATATCAAAAGTTCATCTCAATACTTTGTTATATATCCTTTGTTGGCAATGACAGAGGTCAAACGTTTTCTGTAAGTCTTCACAAGGTTGGCACACACTGTTGCTGGTATGTTGGCCCATTCCTCCATACAGATCTCCTCTAGAGCAGTGATATTTTGGGGCTGTCGCTGGGCAACACGGACTTTCAACTTCCTCCAAAGGTTTTATAAGTGGGAGAACTTGATTGTCTGGATTTTTATTCTCATTTTGTGTCTCATAGTTGAGGTCTACCTATGATGCCAATTACAGGCCTCTCTCATCTTTTTAAGTGGGAGAACTTGCACAATTGGTGGCTGACTAAATACTTTTTTGCCCCACTGTGTGTATATATATATATATATATATATATATATATATATATATATATATATATATATATATATATATATATATATATATATATATAAAATCTGTTCTTGCCACAACACCCCGTCCAATCATCAGCACCGTCACCCACAGAAAATCCAGTCTGCCACAAGAGGATGGTGCTCTTGCTGGTTAAATTATGCCCAGGGTTATTACACCCCCTTTCTGCAAGCCCGCTGTATTAAGGTCCTGCCTCTGAGGACACATCATCAGACTGCCCTGACTTCAAGGGAGAATTCTGCACAGAGCAGTCTTGTGTTATTACAATTCTGCCACAAACAAAACCTACCTAAAGCTTAGGGGAAACGAGAGAAAAAAAACATTATACAAATGGACTGTAGCCCTCAAAAAGGGGAGAAAAAAAAAAACCTTGTACAATTTTTTTTCCCAAACGAGGGTGCATGGGTGAGAGCAGTAAACGGGGGGAACTGGAGTTGTGCATTTGTGTTACTAGGCAATTTTGGCACTGTATGGAAGACTTGGACTAAACCTATAATACGCATAATCTCCAAAAATCAGCTATCCCCACCACAAAAGCTGTAAATACTAGGGATGCAGCGATATATCGGCGGCCGAAAAGTATTGGCTGCAAATAGTGTTATCCGCATTTTGCCAAAAGAAAAAAAAAAGAGCCAATAATGGCTTGTTTTTATTATAAAAGAAATGTGTCAATGCAACGTCATGTCCCATAGACTTTCATGCAAAAACACCCGCTAGTGACTTTGATGCATTATCGCATCCCCATAGATTTCAAATCAAACTGTCCATTTCGGTTTTCAGCCAAATGCATCCTGAATTTTCATTTTGGTGCACCGCTAGTAAATGCATACATCTAACCACAGAGCAGCCATATATACTGTTCACCATCCACCTATCTACTATCAATTTGCCAATGCTTGTACCCTGAAGTCTTGTAAATATTTCCATTTGTTGTACTTTGACACAACTGCCAATGATGGCAAGGTCATTCTTCCACATAACCAAGTAGAAAAAACGCCCAATATTAAAAAAATGTGCCGTAAGCACTTAATTATAAAGTGCATCTGCACTTCGTTTTCTCTTACCCCCCCTGTAAAGTCCCACAATTACCTGTTGATTCTGCAAGTGAAGTCCACCTAATTAAGTTTTCAATGATGTTGTGGCAATGATGCTGCACTGCTCCTGAATTCAGAGCAGCATTGCCACTCTCATGCCTGCTTGCAGTACAGTGGAATATAAGATGTTGCATGCAAGTCTGGCTATCGGCATGGTCACTGCTGACTGACAAGCCTTTAGCAAGTCAATCAGCACCAGGCCACAACTAGTCCTGCCCCACTGCTATTTGGATTTACAGCACTGCCTCGGTTGCTGAAACCCTCCCATTGTCTGGGAGGGGAAATGTAAGACACAAATGAAGTCAGTCAAAGCAGTTAAAGGTATTTTTTGTTTACTTTATTGAACTTGTGCATTACATAGTAACTAGATTTAGTACTTGTTCAGAATATCATACAGGAGCCTTTAGATGCACTTTTATTTGGTATAAAAATCATATAGAGACCACATAAGATCCATGATCAAGTCACTATTTTCAATAATAAAAGATTTACATAATTCCCAAGGTTGTAAAGACAATTGTAAGATATAAATCACTTTTCAAAGCATATTTTTGTTTGAGATTTATTGGCCAGCAGCTTTTAGCTTACTAAATTCAAACAGAAAATAAAAAATAGATGAAGGGTTTCCAAATGTGAACTGTGCCATTCTATAAGGCTCTGCAGTATGTTTATTTTAATCTTTAAGTCAACACAAAGCCCTTAAAGCAAAATAAAAAAATAAATCCCCAGCTACATTATGAACAAGTTGGGAAATAACTTTCCAAATTAGAAAAAAAAAAAAAAAGAAAAAGAAATGTTCATCTTAATGCTGCTAGATCAGCAAAACTAACATTTTCTTTATTAAAATAGAAATCCTTTGATAACTTTACAAACAAAATCCTGAACCCAGTAAAAGGGGTGGAAAGGTCCTTTTGGCTGGTAAAATCCAAATTATTGCACTGCCTATGGCATCTTGCTACTGCATGCACTAATATAATAAATACCACCTTTCGTTTGTTAACGCTGTGTTTGAAATGACCCCTGCTAATCAAGAGGAAAAGTTATTGAAGAATAAATTCTTATGGGATGATGTAGCTGAAATGATGATGAAGCTTTCAATTATTACAAGCTATAAAAAAAAATAAGAGCCAAGACATTTTCCTTCTATTATTGGGAACCAGTAATAGCCTCCAGCAACCTCCAGTTCCCTGTGACTCAGAGGTTATGTGCACAAATGCCTGAACATAAAAATGGAAACTTGTTAAACTTGCTGAATTAATAGACATTATACTAGCCTACAAAGCTATGCGAATCCTGTAACAGCACACACAAGGTAAAGCATGGAGGAGTCCTATAAAACTGTACAAGTCTCAAGGCTCAAATTTCATCTTAAATAAACCATGGATTGCTCATCCTTTGCCATAATGTTGCAATAGACCAAGAGGAACAGACAACTATTACAAATTTAACAAATCTAAAGCCAAACTTTGCTTTAGGTTTAGATAGAGTACGGAATGGTCAAAAACTCATAGGTTCCTTTTTAATAGCCATTCAAGCCACACTGGGTCAATTTACCTTCATTTCTTACCTTCGATGCCCAACAGGAAGTGAGAAGAAATCTATGAAAAATGATGGTAAGGGCCTGTGTTGACAAGGTTTGGGCATTTTTCAACGGCATCAGTTTGATATCAGTTTGCCATACTTATAAGATCCTTTAGAGTTAATTGACAGGTGTATTTGACCTTCTCAACTGCATCTGACCATCTTGAAGCGGGTTTACATTTCCAAAGACTTGTATAGGAATGCAAACCTTGGTTGAAGGGAACAAAAACCTCTCAACATAGACACTAAATCTCCCTTTTAAGGCATATCTCGGTTTACTAATTTAATGCGTTCTGCGTGACTTTTCGTATTGAGAAAAACTTGCAAACCGAAGTGCGGTTTCCCATAGGAATACATCGAAAACCAATTAATCCGTTCCAGAGGTCAGAAAAAAGTAAAAAAAAATAAATAAATAAAAAAATAAGTCTTTTACCTGTTCAAAACTCTTTATAAAGTGCACTTTAAAGGCATAAATACTGTACAGGGACATGATTAAAAATGAATCCGTAAATGCATTGAAAACCAATTAATCCGTTCGTATTGCGAAAAAAAATTGTAAACCAAGGCATTATTTTCTATGGATTTTCATTCATATACCATATTTATTATACGGTAACCAAGGCATTATTTTGAGTCGTAATTATGTTAACCGAGGCATTCGTAAACCGAGGTACACCTGTATAGCCAAAGCTTTTTGGCTATACTTCTCTGCACAACAGGAGATCAGTTCATTCTGCTTTTTTGTGACCTGTTTTCAGGTGACAGCAGGCTAAAACCAGAAGCCTGGAATGGCAGCCTCTCAGCTGCACCACTGGAAGACTGAGCCATCCCTTCCTGCCTCATTCCCAGCCGAGTACTCCAGTTGAGTGCTGGATGGGCAAAGCAGAGAGCCAGTGACTGACAGTCACAGCTCACTGCTCAGAGCAGAGGGGAAGAACTGAGCGATCAGTGGTGTTTGATCACTCAGTTCTCAGTGCAGAGCCAGCGGGCGATCGATGCTGCATCCACCTAGGTGAGTGAGAGTGTGTGTATATGTATGTGTGTGTATATATATATATATATATATATATATATATATATATATATATATACACATATACACACACACATACACTATATATATATACACACACACACACTGTATATGTGTGTATATATATATATATATATGAAGTCAAATATTGGGACATCGACACAATTCTAACATTTTTGGCTCTATACACCACCACAATGGATTTGAAATTAAATGAACAAGATGCGCTTTAACTGCAGACTGTCAGCTTTAATTTGAGTGTATTCACATAAAAATCAGGTGAACGGTGTAGGAATTGCAACAGTTTGCATATGTGCCTCCCACTTATTAAGGGACCAAAACTAATGGGACAGAATATTAATCATAAATCAAACTTTCACTTTTTAATACTCGGTTACAAATCCTTTGCAGTCAATGACAGCCTGAAGTGTGGAAGGCATAGACATCACCAGACGCTGGGTTTCATCCCTGGTGATGCTCTGCCAGGCCTCTCCTGCAACTGTCTTCAGTTCCTGCTTGTTCTTGGGGCATTTTCCCTTCAGTTTTGTCTTCAGCAAGTGAAATGCATGCTCAATCGGATTCAGGTCAGGTGATTGACTTAGCCATTGCATAACATTCCACTTCTTTCCCTTAAAAAACTCTTTGGTTGCTTTTGCAGTCTGCTTTGGGTCATTGTCCATCTGCACTGTGAAGCGTCCAATGAGTTGTGAAGCATTTGGCTGAATATGAGCAGATAATATTGCCCGAAACACTTCAGAATTCATCCTGCTGCTTTTGTCAGCAGTCACATCATCAATAAATTCAAGAGAACCAGTTCCATTGGCAGCCATACATGCCCACGCCATGACACTACCACCATCATGCTTCACTGATGAGGTGGTATGCTTAGGATCATGAGCAGTTCCTTTCCTTCTCCATACTCTTCTCTTCAGGTGATTGACTTAGCCATTGCATAACATTCCACTTCTTTCCCTTAAAAAACTATTTGGTTGCTTTTGCAGTCTGCTTTGGGTCATTGTCCATCTGCACTGTGAAGCGTCCAATGAGTTGTGAAGCATTTGGCTGAATATGAGCAGATAATATTGCCCGAAACACTTCAGAATTCATCCTGCTGCTTTTGTCAGCAGTCACATCATCAATAAATTCAAGAGAACCAGTTCCATTGGCAGCCATACATGCCCACGCCATGACACTACCACCATCATGCTTCACTGATGAGGTGGTATGCTTAGGATCATGAGCAGTTCCTTTCCTTCTCCATACTCTTCTCTTCCCATCACTCTGGTACAAGTTGATCTTGGTCTCATCTGTCCATAGGATGTTGTTCCAGAACTGTGAAGGCTTTTTTAGATGTCGTTTGGCAAACTCTAATCTGGCCTTCCTGTTTTTGAGGCTCACCAATGGTTTACATCTTGTGGTGAACCCTCTGTATTCACTCTGGTGAAGTGTTCTCTTGATTGTTGACTTTGGCACACATACACCTACCTCCTGGAGAGTGTTCTTGATCTGGCCAACTGTTGTGAAGGGTGTTTTTCTTCACCAGGGAAAGAATTCTTCAGTCATCCACCACAGTTGTTTTCCGTGGTCTTTCGGGTCTTTTGGTGTTGCTGAGCTCTCCGGTGCGTTCGTTCTTTTTAAGAATGTTCCAAACAGTTGTTTTGGCCATGCCTAATGTTTTTGCTATCTCTCTGATGGGTTTGTTTTGTTTTTTCAGCCTAATGATGGCTTGCTTCACTGATAGTGACAGCTCTTTGGATCTCATCTTGAGAGTTGACAGCAACAGATTCCAAATGCAAATAGCACACTTGAAATGAACTCTGGACCTTTTATCTGCTCATTGTAATTGGGATAATGAGGGAATAACACACCTGGCCATGGAACAGCTGAGAAGCCAATTGTCCCATTACTTTTGGTCCCTTAATAAGTGGGAGGCACATATGCAAACTGTTGTAATTCCTACACCGTTCACCTGATTTGGATGTAAATACCCTCAAATTAAAGCTGACAGTCTGCAATTAAAGCACATCTTGTTCGTTTCATTTCAAATCCATTGTGGTGGTGTATAGAGCCAAAAATGTTAGAATTGTGTCGATGTCCCAATATTTATGGACCGGACTGTGTATATGTATATATATATATATATATATATATATATATAATTTTTTTTTTTAACAAAGCCCATACTTCTCTTTTACGACAGTTGACACCAGATGTTCCTACTGGAATATTTTCCTAGAGCTCCAGTTCCAAGGACAAATGTCAATTGTTGTATTTCTGTCTTGATGTCAATGGTCACCAGGACAAATCGAGATGGTAAATCCTTCAAGTAAGGACACAGACAGCAATGAAAATCCAACTTTTCTGTACTCTAATAACAATTTGGCTTTAGAAGCACTTCAAAAGTATCTAAAAATACAGCTGTGTTCTGTATTTTATTTGCGTTATTTAAGTGTAATTCAAGGATTAATTGTATGTAAAAAATCTGACAGGCTGGTTGCACCCAAGTTGATTGATGGATCAACTTGGATACAATCAGCCTACCCATACATGGATTGAAATGTGGCCAGTCCCTGTTTTACCAACCGAATTTTGATCAATGCATAGCTGGCTTAACTATTCTTAAAAATGTTCCCTACCCCCTCCTCATACCTATGCTGCCTATCACGCTAGCCTGTGTGAAAAGAAAAAAAAAAAAGAAAAAAAAAAAAAGAGATAGATCTGTGTACTTACTGATGCAGGGGAACTGCAGAAACACGTGGTTGGACCAGACTAAAAAAGGTAAGTATACAGATCTTTAAACACAGGCTAGGTAGGATAGGCAGAAGAAGGGGGGATGGGAACAATTTTAAGAACAGTTACTGTTAAAGCTTGTATTCCACTGTAAATTTACAGAAAATATCCTTCGGACTTTTTTTTTTTTTTAAACTAGCTGTTAATGTTTATGTGGCAATTATTTAGAACATTTCTTGCAATTATGCTTCGGCCAGTACAAGGGACATTGAATTGTTTTTTCACACAGATCTGTTCCCACAGATTCAGAATTAGTTTTTCTTGATCTAAAAGATGAAATTTGAAATCACACCTATGGAACGTTTATGTAAGCATTATGATAAGCAGAAAGGATTTATATCTCGGATTTATGACCTATTACACTCCAACTCCCCTAAATTGCCTTATATGGATAGATGGGAGCTGGATCTGGGTGAACAGATGGATGGGGTTGAGTGGAGAAGACTTGCACAGCTGGCTTCTCAGTCGCTCATCAATGCTTCTCTGATAGAAGCAAATTATAAAGTCCTCCTGAGATAGTACATGATACCTGTGCATGTGGCGTCCTATGTTACAGATGCTTCACCCCTTTGCTTTTGTGGCTGTGGCCAGGCAGGGACAGTGCTCCATATTTGGTAGTTATGTCCAAAGGTCCGGCGGTTTTGGATACGCACATATAACTATCTATCTATTCTCTCACCCAGATGAATCTCAGGAGAAGCCGGCCCTACTCGGTAAACCAGTGGAGGGGGCGCCGAAACCTGTGTGTCGGTTACTAACATTGATTTTTAGGGCAGCTAGAATTTCTATTGCGCGGTCTTGGAAGTCTCCTGTTATTCCGTTCCACCTTCTGAAGACCAAGCTGACGTCGATTATGATGAATGAAGATAAGATGGCCCTTTTTGAAAGAGTATAGGACCCATGGCTTAGATACCTGTTGGGTTTTCGGTGAGTTGGGACCATCCACCTACCAGAGAAGGGAGGGGGGTGCGCCTCCATTTTCTGCCCCCCCCCTTTTTTTCCCCCGTTCCCTCTCTTTCTTGTAGTATTCCTACGTTTCTATTTTCTTTTCCCCTCTCTCATTCTATATTCTCTTTAATTACTGTTGTTATTGTGTTTATTGTTGACATATAATCCCATGATGGGCCTTTATGTACTGTCAGAATATTTCTACTGTACCCTTACATATGTTGGTCACACTGGAATGTGCCTATATGTCTTCATTGATAGAAATAGTGCACTTTTTTTGTTTTTCTCTTTTCCTCCCGTGCATTTCAGGGAGGTGTTTGTATTATATTAAAAATTTTAAATAACAATCTATTGAAAGAGAAATTTGAAATAAAACTATGTATGATGAAAAATAAAATTGAAATATACAGTTTTGGTAAAATTTTGATTTGCAGATAAAAGGCTAAAATATAATTTGACTGTGAAAAAGAAAATTATGCCCATGTGAAGATTCCCAAGTTAAAGGTGTATTCCATTTATCAGTGTCCATGTCACACTGTTTGCAAAGCTTCCACAACAGTCAATTACCTTACCTGCTATCAGTTTACTTTTGGCACGGGTATATTGTAAAGCCTTGTAAACACAATCAGAAAATCGTATGAAAAATATCTCTTACGAATCAATCGTACAATAATCTGATTGTTCATGTACAGCTCACATCCGAAATTATTGAAGGGACATGCATGAAAAATTTTCTTCTATGATATCTGATCGTACGATTTTTGTTTAATCAGCACAGTTTTTTTGTCTAAAAATACAATAAATAACATCACTTTCAAATTTTTATTGTCATACAAGAATTTTCGTAACTTTAGTAACCTCTTCATTTGTGATATGAGACTAGCATGCAAAAGAAAAAAAAACAAACAGAAGATCCTTCATCTGATATCATCATCGTATTTAAGATTCAGCTGGAGGTATTGCTACTCTACTGAGAGGTGGCTACATTTACACTAACCTCTTGCATTTGGTTTATTTAGGCACAGGAGAAATGCTCTTGGAAACATAAAAAAACTTCATCCTTCCCAGTTCAAGTTCTCTAACTTTAAGACTAGTGCGACTTGAGGGCCATAGACTTCAATGTTAACTTTCAAATGTTGCGTCAAAGTCATACCTGAATGTTTTACTTGCAACAGTGGTGCAATAGTGAGTCAGACTTTGCAGAGGGACAAGTCATATCCAAGTCACACCCTTCCAAAGTTGTGTAAATGCTGCATCAAAGTTGCACAACTTTGGAGTCAAACAAGTGCGAATGGAGCCTAAATGTACTTGTGTTTACATGTGTACTGGGTATCTGCCTCTGGACTCAGAAAATGCTATTATTCCTAAATGACGTTAAACTGAATGCACAGATCCTAATGTAAAATATAAAATATACCAGTAAATTAATTAGAAATATTTAAGTGTTTAGAAATGTCCTATAAATGTATATAAAATAAATGTACATCACTGGCAGTGTGACTGAGGACTAAAAAGGTAGCAATGAGCGACTCTAGGATTAGATTACATAAAACATCTCCTTCTGTGCTTGGATCTCAACCAGCTCACTGCAAAAAATACATTGCAGGATAAAGAAAACAGCGGAACAAACAATGCTTTGCTTTGTTGCCTGGGATTCCACATAATCCCTATTCACTCCTGGAATAACATTCCCAGATAAAATCACAAATTGTGTACTGAGCCTGTCATAGATCTACTGTAAAAATTCACACATCACATAAATCTATATGTCAGAATTACCAAGATCACAAACTGGGAGTGCAGTGCGTATGGGACAGCATAGTATGCTTTTCAGTGAAAGCGCAATTTCACTCTTTCAATCAACGTTAACCATTTTTAATCCTTATACTGCTATGATTAATAAATAGAAAGAATATCATTTTAGCTTGTTTTAAGGTTTGTTTGTTTTTGTGTTTTTTTACACTTCCTCAGTTGCTTTCCGATTTCCATGTCTGGGCAAAATATGTCATACATCCCAGGCGTCTTCAGGAGAGCTTTTCTCAGCTAACCACACTCTCCTGCTTGTATGCCTTAGCTAAGAGCAGATGGATTCCAGGAATTAAATGCTACATAAATATGCCCTTACTCAAGATGGCCACTGCCAGAAAAGCTAGAGGCGTTTTTCAAACTGATCACTAAGCAAAATAAATCAGGCAGATATGGATGGATGGGGGAGTTTGCTTTGAATATTAAAAATGAATTAAAATTGTGATTTTGGTTTATAGTGCTCAGTTGCAGTGTAGTTATGCTTTAGCACCGCCTGAACCTGCTTTTTTTATGACAAAGCACACAGGATACTTGTGGACTCGGGTGCATTCTAAATGAATTTGAAATGTGGTATGGTTTTACCATGCGATTCTGCAATGCACAGCTGTGAAACCATCCAAAATCAAATGTATGTAATATATAATAAAACAAATAGGTATATATAGGGCACTGTTGGCAGGTGAACCCTCTGATAATATGGAAGTCCAAAAATTGTCCAGGGTAATCAGTATACAAGCAGCCTGATATGCACTCCAGCAGCACTCCATATGAAAGAAACAGACTCTGGCAGAGATATAAGAGCAAAGAAGGCACTCCTAAGTGCAGTAGTTAAAGGCTTTAATATTCTAACGGTTAAAAACACAAGTGACAAGAAGTAAAGAGGCTCATCAAATCATAGGAAACAACATCCAGAAGGAAGATCCCCTGTCGCAATCTTGTATGGTGCTTTAGCAATGACCAGCAGTGTAGCACAATGTGTCTGGAATGCAGGAAAGGCCGCCATGCTGCGCGAACCAGCGTGGAAAGCAAGCACTCAGATGTGACGTCAAAGGGGGCGGTGACGCATTTCAGAACATGTGCAGTAGTTTCTTTTTCATGACCATAACGGAGGACTGATGAGCTGGTGTTATATGATATGCAAGGCTGGGAATGGGGCGGAACAAGGGTGGTGTTGCATATATTAAAACGAGTAAACGATATGCACACAGAACCAAATAGACAATAAAACAATGAAAAAACTACAAACAATAAGAAATAAAAAAGTATTGAACATACAGTATATCCAATAGGTTTCCCTTTGGCATAATTTTTGAATCCGTTCAGCCATTGGGAGGTCCCTAGGCATAGCTTCAGTAAACCAAACCCGAAGGTGATCTGGAAATTATGATGTCTAGGTACACTATGCTTGTCTATATCGTCTTCTATAAAGCGACAACGTTCTCCAAAACGCTTGCAGAGTGTTCCTATAGTTCTACCTACATAAAGTAGACTGCAGTAAACTACATAATCGGATAAACGTGTGAAAAGTTTTAATTTTGTAGGTCTTGCCTTTAGTACAGAATTCCTTCTATCCGTGCTGGAAAAAGCGGCAGGTCTTACATAAGGGCTTACGGCATTGGTACATACCTATCTCAGGCAGGAAGGTATGTAAAGAACAGCATAGTTGTTTCGGTTTGTTCTTAAGCTTACTAGGGGCCAATTTGCTTTTAATACTAGGGGCCTTCCTATGAGAAAACTTGGGCTTCTCAGGTATAACAGACTCAAGATGTTGGTCTTGGTTGAGTAAAAGGCCAGTGTTTTTATATTATATGCTCCATCTGCTTATGGCGAGAGTGGAACTGGGTGGTGAAGAGTATCTCAGGAACATCAGATCTAAAGGGTATACTGGATGCAGAATTGTTATCCCTATATAGGGTAAAAGCCCATTCCCCAATTTCAGTTGGTTAACCCGTTTCTAGAAACCTTTTCTTAAGACCCTCACTAAGAGATATATAATCACTGGATCTAGTACAGTTGTTTTTAAGTCTACAGAACTGACTCTTGGGAAAATTGTTTAGTCACCGTGGATCATGACAAGTTTGATAGTTAAGAAACAAATTTCCTGCACTGGGCTTCGTATAGTTTTTGGCATGGATCTGGTTACCCTCATTACACATTTCTAAGTCTAAAAAGGCCAGTGTGTCTTTGTCTGACAAAGGTAAAAGATAGGCCCATGCCATTACTATTACAGTGAGACACAAAGCCATATATCTGTGACCCTCCTCCATGCCAGATGATAACGTCATAGATATTTCTTCCATAGTACACAATGTTGGAAGTACATGGATAGTTCCGCCAAATGTATGAGATTCTCAGAATCCCATTGTGAGTGGCATAAGAAGGAGTAAAGTTGGCCCCCATGGTTGTCCTGGCTAGAAGATAAAATTCACCTTTATATTTAAAATAGATGTGGGTGAGGCAAAAAGATGCTTCTAAAATAAGCAAAGCTTGCCTTGCGTTTAGCGTGAGATCCTCAGAGAGAAAAATTTGGAAAGCACACAATCCAACATAGTGAGGTATAGAAGTATTTAAAGAATGTGCATCAAGGGATAGCCAGAAGTACATAGGTTCACTTGTGTAGGGGGTGAGGAGTTCGAGTAGATGAGTACCATCTCTGATGTACGACTGCAGGGCTTGTGCCAAAGGCTGCAGAAACTGGTCAACCTATGAGAAACCACTACTTGTGTTTTCCATAGCCACCACTATTGGTCAGCTAGGAGGATTATTGATGTTTTTATGAACCTTAGGAAGGTGATAAAAGTATGGGGTGTTGTGAAATTCTTTAACAAGAAAATACGCCTCTGATTTAGTGATGATATGATCAGCAAGGGCTTTGGTAACTAGTGTGAAGGCCTCCATAGTGAACTGGGCAGGGTGTCAGTGTTCAGTTTGATATAAGTAGGACTGTCTGAGAGTAACCTAAGTACCTCTAGTATATAATAATCTCTACCCTGTACCACTTTGCCTCATTCCTTCTCTGCCGGTTTAATAATCAGCTTTTCGTTATCTATAAATGAAGTGCCTTCTTTTCGGCTAAAATCATATTGTGTACTTTGGTATCATGTGCAGAATGCCACACATTGAGGAGATCAGCGTACACAATTCAATAAAAAGTCTCAATACATAGACCTTTGGACTGGGTAGGGTAGAAAAAAAGATTGTGGTCTAAAAGATGTATGCTGTACATGGGTCAAGGTCATGAGGTATTGGGTCTATAAAATGTTATCTGGATCAGAATTCTCTGTGATTTATTTATTAACAATACTCAATTCCCAGCCATCATGATATAATTCTTTTAACATAGCTAAGCATACAGAATCATCAAGTAGTGTTGATGGCAGTATTGTGCATAAAGGTCCCCTGGGTGTAGTTTTTGGCCGATTGTGTATCCTCAAATCTTTTCAAAATAGGATGACAAATAAACTAATTGAGGTCTTCAAATAAAAGAAATGGATTGAATGGAACGGTATGAGCAAAGATTAAGTAACATCAACTCATCGGCTGAAAGAGTGTGTGCAGATAAATTGAAGATCTTTGCAGAAGTCGTTTTTTTTACTGGAGTCTGGGTTAGGGTCTCTTACATCTTCTCCTACATCCTCTGCCATGTGTTTTCTTTCTATTTCGTGGTTTTTTTTTTTTTGGAAAGGTTTAATATTAAAAAAAGGGACGCAGAAAGGTCAGTCTTATGGGTCACTGTAGATTACTGCATTAAGAAGTTGACATACAATCTCTGGTCCTTTATTTGAATTGTTAATTTGAGGGGTCTCTATCAGTAATCAAAAAGCATACAACTATTATTACATGGCTAAGGCATTGATTTCAGGTCATGGTTACTGTTTATATTTCTTCATTGTCCTAAAAATACTCCTCTATAATTTTTCTTTGGACCTTTTTATATGCCCCCATATTACTTAGTATATACTGTTGTTCCCTCGTTATACTTTCGTAAAAGTCTTTTCTTTCTTTCTCCTTTTCATAATTGGCTACCAGCAATGCTGACACCTTTAGTTCTACTAATATTAAAATCCGCTACCATTTTTCTTTTTAAGTTTTATCATTACTTTTTACATCTTCTTATTTGCAATTTCTTCATTGTTTTGTCTATTTAATTTGTTCTGTGTGCATATCATTTACTCATTTTAATATATGCACCATGTATTACCACCCTTGTTCCGCCCCATTCCTGCCTTGGATATCATATAACACCAGCTCATCAATCCTTCCATTATAGTCATGAAAAAGAAGCTACTGCACATGCTCCGAAATGCGTCACCTTTGACATCACATCTGAGTGCTTGCGTTCCATGCTGGTTCCCGCAGCCCAGTGGCCCATCTTAGATTCCAGGCACATTACTCCACACCGCTGGTCGGTGATAAAGCACTATACAGGATTGCAAAAGGGGATCCTCCTTCTTATGTTGTTTCCTATGATTTGATGAGCCTCTTTACTTCTTATCTCCTGTAAGTGTTTTAACCATTGGAACAGTAAAGCCTTTTTAACTACTGCACTTAGGAGTGCCTTCTTTTCTCTTATGTAATATACAAATCTAGGATTAAATACCATATTTTTTCAAGATACATTGATGAAGGATTCAATAAAAATTTTTTTTTTTTTTTTAATGGGATTGGAATATACCAGGTGTGTTTTTTGTCTTACAACTAAAAATTAAATCTTAAATTGTAAATAACCTTTCTATTACATAAGAAGTCTCTGTAGATTTCCAGTAGGGGGATATTACCAAAGTTGCAGAGTATCAATGTGGTGCCAAGGTGTCCTAGGAGGGAGCCTATTACTGCATTCTATGTAAAGAAAACCCAAACAACTGAATGAAGAACAGCCTATTGAAAACACAACACAAACACTAAGCTCAACTGCAAAACATAGGTTGTAAATTTTAATGTACATTCCCAAGTGATAAATCACTTAGAACACATAGCTGTGAACCGGCTGATACACAGTGGTCAGGAGGCCTATTTTGGCTTTAGATTTGGTTATGAGCAGCATTAAGATTAGAGACATTTCTGGGGAACCTTACATTTCTGTAAAATGAAATCAGCACACCTATGGTATTAAACAACCTGTATTTACTTAAATGGCATTTTACCAACAATGTTTTCCCCTTGAGAAAGGCCCTACATGTCTCTAATCATTGTCAGTATAATGTCATTTAAGTGAATCCAGGATGCTTAATTAAAGAGGTTTTTAAGTTTTAGATTCTTTAAAAACTGAACTTCCAGGGGGAAATGCCTAGGCGATATGACTGGACGTGGGAGTGGGTAACTATCAAAACTAAGTACCCGCTCCCCTCCCCCCCTCCAAAAAAATTCAAATGTTCAAAAGTGTTAGAGGAGAGTGAGAGGAGGCCATAAAGTAGAACTTCTCTTTTAGTGTGAAGTTCTGATTTAATACCATTGGTGGTCTAGCCTCATCTTTCTTCATGTTTGGATCTGCAGTACCTCCACTGCTGTCCGAACATCCTGCATTTTACTTGACCTGAGGTTGGTGCAGTAAGGACTTGATTTATGGGTTACATTTCTGCAAGACGCAATTTATAGTTTCCCTACAAATTACTGAAACTTTATTCTTGATACGACAGCCTAAGCATTATTTGGATTTACATTACATACCAATCCCCGTCAACACCTTGAGCACGGTAGCAAGCTAGGGATTTGACTGAGCATTTACCTGGAATTGTATATTCAAGGACACTAGCCTTTAAAAATGATATTGCAGTCCTATCTGGCAAAGAAGGGGTTATTGTCAGTTCTAATGAACCCAACCAAGCAATGCAATTCCTACTAACCGGACACTTTTTAGCCTTCTTCAAACGTCTGCAATAGCACTCCTAGGCTGGAAATTATCAGTGCATTTATCACAGCATTACTAACCGCGCCAGCTCTCTGAGGCAGAACTGCATGCTCAATGCTTTATTTGTATTCAGCAGACCAACCTTTGCATTCTGTGCTGGGCTCTGATAATTTTCTCTGTTTTCCACCAGAATTCCTACCCACTTTGCAAAGTAATCACTCTTGTGTCCTCTATATCGTCCTCATTTTTCGTGCTTTCACCTGCTGAAAAATGTGTTAAATAACCAGCAAGTAAAAACAAGAAAAAAACCAAACAGTGTTCTATAAAGTATTGATCCTCAGACTTTTCCTTGCACACAATCTGTAGTTCTACAATTTACTATTAAAAATCAGTATATTTTCCATTTTAGATCACTGATCTAAACAAAATAATCCATAATTGAAAGTGTGACAAAATCTACACAGCTTTAACCCAAGAAGACCTACAGTAGATGAATGGCCACAACCTTTACTTCAAGACTTCTAAATAATGGGGGCACTCGGGGGGGGACCAGCAACGCATGAGGGGGGCTCAGAAGAGGAGGACCTGGGCTGCTCTGTGCAAAACCACCGCATGATTATTATTAAAAGTAACAACAAAAAATTAAGGTTTACAAACGGTTCAAAGCTGAACTTCAGCCATCGGATTTGTTAAGAGTCTGACTCCCAAGTTTTGGCAGGTTCCTGAAGCACCAAAAATTAACGAATGGATAGAGTTTGCGTAGTTGGTTGAAATTTAAAACTTCTGAAAGTTATATGGAACTGGTGGGCATTGGTCTTGACTGTGATCTTGAGGGAGAACAATGTTGAAGATAAAGAGACAAGTAGATAAATATGAGAGAGGATATAGGTCAGGAAGAGGATGTAAAAGGGGGAAAAGGGGGGGGGGGTATTTAGGCGGTATTATGGAATGGGTATATGTGAATTATTTTTGTAAATATGTTGTTCTTTTTTATAACGGAAAATCAAAGTTACATTTAAAAAAAAAGCAGTTTTGTTTTCTTTTAAAAAAGAGGTTTTCCATAAATGAATAAAAGCGGACTATTGTAAGCACCCCTGTCCATGTAAAATGGTTTGCTTATATTTTTTTTCCCCTTAGAACCACTTAAGCTATAGTAAAGGCAACTGTCTTAACTCTTTCACTGCCATCAAAATAACTATTATGGCAGCTGCAGTACTGGCATGTAAACAGACCCATGTCTGCTAAAGCAGTTGAGAGTTTGTTTACATTGTTTATCCTGGCTGCCATGCTATCTTGTAGAAGAAATTCAGGCAGCTATAAAGCCACCACATCATTTCTACATGTACGAGAATGTGCTGTCCCCTTCTCCACCTTGTGTCAGGGTCTTACCTTTCCCTCCTGGGTGCCTAGAACCTCCATGGCAGGAGGATATTTTTTCCAGAAACTATCAAAATTATTAAACTGTAGTGCAAAAATCGTTTGACAAAGAAAAAAAAACAAAAACACACAAATTTAATTTACAGGGTGTTTGCTTCTGGAAAGTATATACTTTAAGGGTTTTTAGATGCATCTCGTGTTATAAGAGAAAAAAAAAAAAGATACCTTATGTGTGCGAATAATGGGGGGAGCTACATTTGGTAAAAATTGGTGACAATTGTCCTTTTACGCATGCCTCCACTTCTTTGAGCACGTGTAGGATGCAGAGGGCCTAAAAGGAGACATTTTCAGAATAAAAGGTAAAGGCATGGGAACCAATCTTTGTCAGTACTCAGCATCGGGTTGTGTTGCCTTTTACAGGTTCAGGAGGACTTAATTCGTCCACCAAAATTCACTTCGTGTTGACAACAGAAATCCAACATATTCCCCTAAAACGCCATTTAAATTGCTGTGTGAGAAACATATGTTTTAAAAAACTATGCATGTGTACAACAATTTCTGCCTCACCACCTGATTTTGACAGGTACCTGCGCCCATTTCCGCTGTGATCGGAAGTGAAAGTTGTCCACAGCCCCCCCCCCGGTAGTCTTCTGGGACACAACAAGTCCCAGATGTTTACAGGACCATTCACAAGGCACAGCACTACTTGAGCATGTGCAGTGGGCACCCAGCTGTGAAGCCATAAGCTGTCACAGCTGGGTGCCCACACTTAAGATGACGGCACCAGGGAGCGAGGATGGCCATTGAAACAGGCTGCGCTGGATTGTGGGACTGGTGAGCGGCTGTGTTTTAAAAGTTAGCAGCTACAGTTTTGTAGCGGCGGACATTTTTTTTTAGCTTTGACTGGAGCGCCGCTTTAAGTATACTCAGCTCTAGAAGGGAACATGGTTTAAAAGTCACAAAATGTGAGTAATTATTTTAACCCCTGTAAAGAAGGGGGAAGCTGCAAAACATATTATGCACAGAGAGCAACTTTATTCAGTTATAGCGTTGAGGTAGGATATTATATACACGGTTCTATTTTTTCTCTATATGTTTATAATGCAAGATCCATAAATGACAAAACAAAAAGTTCACGTGAATTCCGGCCCTGCCACTGCTTATGCTCATCTTAAGCAGCCTACAGATGTCTCGATTTTCTTTCATTCTACCATCCTACCATAACTGTGTTATGCTGGTAGGGGACACGAGGAGCATTCCTGGCTGTCAGAACACAATTTTTACTGCTAGCGGCTATAGTCACTGGTTGTAACTGAGGGACAAATAATTCAACAGGCTGGTTGTACCCAAGTCGATCAAATTAATCGACTTCAATACAATCAGCCTGCCTATTAATGGATCAAATCTCAACTGTTCGATGCCGAACCAACTGGCTGATTTTTGATCCATGTATTACCTGCTTTGCTTTTGCTCTACTGCTACTATGAGTGAAATAAAGCAGCAACTTGCAGTTTAACATACGGCTTCCCTGCTTTCATGCAATATCCTGGGTGCCTGAGCTGAGCCAATCATCTAGCACCAGTGATATCAAATGGTAGAAGAGTCACATCCTGCTCCTTATCCACAATTATAAAGATATGTTCTTTTCACTTTCCGGGGTGGATGGAGCACTAGGTGACGGTAGGTAAACCAAAGTATAAGCAACTGCAGTAGATGGCATTAACAAGAACCAGTTGCTTTGGGCATCATGAGTAAAAGCACAGGTTCACTTTACACATAATGTGACCCAAATTTGGAAAATTGGCTCAAGATATGGCTGTATTTCTGTAACTACACATGAAAGAAAAAAAGGATTTTGAGAAAACATGAAAGGATTACATTATTACACTTTGTGTTTTATTACGTGAATCTGAAAGCAAATAATACCAGCTGGTAAGACCATGGGAAAAATGTTGATGAACCAGAGAAGGAGATTGTAGAAGCAAACCGGCTAAGCTATATACATCTGCTGGCGGGTTTCAAAGGAGAGTCGTTTTCCATGGTCGGCTGGTCAAACACAACATTAAATGGCAAACACTAAAAAGTTAATTGAATGTTTGCCAACAGATGCAGGGTGCTTTTTCTAATGGGATAATTAATTTCTTTGTTTTTATAAAAAATTTAAACAGTGATCAATGCATGCACCCCTGAGGGTAATTAAATGCATTCAAGGAAGACTCCTGACATTGGGTGACTAAATACTTGGCTCGCAAGCCACAGGGCACTTTGGTGCCAAGAAAGAAAAATCAGGAATCCAAGGTAGGAAATCATAAAGCTTTAAGAGAGAAAAATATATTTTCTTTAAAACTATTTCTAAAATTAAAATAGATTTTTTTTCAATGATCGCATTCTAAAATTTGTTTTCAGGGGTGAAATTTAGACCTTATGTCAAAGACCTACAGCCTAAGCTAGCATGACTTTTCAAAAGCATATTTTATTCTATAAACATTTATGCAAGCTTCACAATTGTTAGATCCATTTATAACTGTCTGTCACAATGCTTCTGGCCTAAATCCATGAGGCTACTAAACAGTTCTTACATTCTAGTTTTGTGAAAATGTTGCACATCTAAAGTGAGACTGAACCATTAAATGAAATGTTTGTACAAGACAAAATGCTCTATAGGCAAATGCTTATGTATACATTAAGACCGAATTGTCTTGCTAAGTGCCAGGGCCATTTTGAAGCAGTAAACACTACAACCACTGGGCTTACCCTGCCCCTGGTCTAGGAGTCTGTAGACAGAAGCTCAATAGGTTACCGACCTGCTCAAGAGAGGTCAGGCCACCCAGGAAAAGACGGGCATTAAAGCAAAAAAGTGATGGTTACCCAGTATGACTGCCCTGTACCTTCAAACATTTACACTACAAAATAATAATTCTATAACAATTTATACATAGTTGTGGACTTAGTGTTACTAAACCCACAAAATTAAAATCATTCTGCATATGCAGTAAAGCATGCTTGTTATACTCACTGTGGAACCTAAGGGATTAATCCTCTGCATTGTGCAAAAAGGCTGTTTGATCCTGACTTCTCTGTTCCTCCCCTTCTTCCAGTGACACCCTCTTATCTCCTCATAAGACATATCGTGTGGAGACACTCTGCACATGCTCAGTTTGGTGTGTATTGCTGGAGGTTTTGTTCTTGGGAGAGTGCATGTGATAAGCACAGAGCCAATCAGCACTGTCCGAAGGGGTTAATCCTCTGCATTCTGTAAAAAGGCTATTGGATCCTGTCTTCTCTGATTCTCCCCTTCTTCTACTGTCCCCAATCCATCTGCTGATAGTACAGAGCTCTAGGAGTCACTCTGCACATGCTCAGTTTGGTGTGTATAGCTAGAGTTTTTTTTCCTCTCTTTGGGAGGGTGTATGTGATCAGCAGAGGGCCAATCAGCACTGTCCAGACAGAGCGCCAGGGGTCAGAGGAGAATGAAAACTCCTCCTACAAGATTAACCAGTACTCAGACAGAGGTCAGGGGTTCTACATCCTCCTAGAGCAGAATGAAAACTCCTCCTACAAGCTTTAAAATGTGCTCTGCTGGACACTGATAGAAGTCACAAGACTACTCTAACTGCTGATGAGAAAAGGTATTCAGCTGTTTATATTTACTGAAATAATTGCATTTCCATGTTCTGTATACTATGGGAGACCAATATAGTGAACGATATAGTGGTAACAGTGAACCATACATGAGTAATTTGTTAAAATTACACTTTCCATTGGAAGCCCCATGTAATAGGTGACAAGGTGGGGGATAAGCAAAATGGTGTCACACTAAGCGGAAGCATATTAACCTTCATGGCAAGCTGACCATATATTATTTTAATGAAAGCCGCAGGTTTAAATATATTAAAAATAACAAGAATTAAAAATAAGTTTACATGTGCTTAAAAAGAAAAAAAAAAAATCAGTAACTATTTTTTTATTACGGAAACTTTATTTTTGGAATAGCATCAGACACAGCTAAAGTTTGAATGTCATTACAGAGGGAGGTGGCTGGAGTCCATTAAGTAGAGAAAATATTTTTGAAAGAAACTATTGTAAGTACCTGAATTTCACTTGGTATTTGCCTATGCAATCTCTGTACTGCAGAGCTCAGTCTTGAAGAAGGGAGAAGCAGAACTCTCTAAGCCAATCAGCCATGCTGCAGTGCTCATATGCTAACAAGAGGAGAGAACAGAGCGACACAGGTGAGCTCCTTTGTCTGTCGCTTCTCTTTTACTGCCCAAACACAAGGTTGTGTCCTTGGCAGAGAAAGAGTTCAAACCAAACTCCAAGCAAACTCTCCCTGGTAGTCAAAATGTTAGAACAAGCTTACACCATAATGTGTGTGCATACACAAAACTGAGAGTCTGCTAATCTCTAGTATCTAAAATCTGCTAGAATCTGTGGGAAATACACCAGCTATCTCCATTTTTGGTGTATGAAACTTATATTCTCTACCTACTGGGTGCAAATATACATAATATATAGGTATAAAGGTACTGGAAATAAAGTAGCTCATTGGTACATGAACAACCCCAAACCAAGATGGAGGTGGAGAAGACAAGAACCTGTTGATCTGACTGAAAATAACAAACATTCTCCTAAGACGATGCTGGTCTCCCCACCTCCATCATGGTTTCCGGGTATTTGCATACCTGTGCGCTACTTTTTTCTGATACCTTTCTGCTATCTGGCAGCCTGTAGAGGAGTTTGTTTTTTTCTTTTTTTCATTCAACCAGCCGGTTAAATGACAAAAACTGACCGGGTTCCCCCACCCACACACTCAAAGCGGATGGGGGAATCCTCCCCACTGTGTCTTTATATTCTGATGGCAGGAAATTCTCCCTGCTGTCAGAATACAATGATCAGTGTCATGGCTATAGCCTGCAACACCGATCCGAGTGGGGAAAATCAGACAGGGCGGTTGCAACGAAAGTCGAATGACTTCTATAAAACCACAGTGCCCATACATGGATTCAAATTTGACCAATCCCTGTTGACCTAGCCAAATTTTGATCCATGAATGGCCAACTTTTATGTACACTTGTGGATACTCCCCAGCATCACAATATTTATTACACTGCTGTATCACAGACATAAGGTTTTAAAAATGAGTAATATATCACATTTGTGTGCAATAAAATGAACTAGTGTTTTTTATTGAAAATATGCATTTGATCAACTGTTGTGCCAATATCATGTGACAAAAAAAATGGAACTTCCAGCATTTTATTCTCCAGGGTCTCCACTTTCAGAAAATACACAGCTCAGAAAAATTAAAGCAACACTTTTTTTTTTTATCAGAGTAGCATCAAGTCAATTAAAATCCAGTATTATTGATCTGGTCAGTTAAGTAGCAGAGGGGGTTGTTAATCAGTTTCAGCTGCTTTGGTGTTAATGAAATTAACAACAGGTGCACTAGATGGGTAACAATGAGACGACCCCCAAAATAGGAATGGTTTTACAGGTGGAGGCCATTGGCATTTTTTCCCCTACTCCTCTTTTCTGACTGTTTTTCACTAGTCTTGCTTTTGGCTAGGGTCAGTGTCATTACTGGTAGCATGAGGCGATATCTGGACCCTACAGTGGATGCAAAAGCAGTCCAACTCCTCCAGGATGGCACATCAATACGTACCATTGCCAGAAGGTTTGCTGTGTCTCCCAGCACAGTCTCAAAAGCATGAAGAAGATTCCAGGAGACAGGCAGTTACTCTAGGAGAGCTGGGCAGGGCCATAGAAGGTCCTTAACACATCAGCAGGACTGGTATCTGCGCCTTTGTACCAGAAACGATTTCTCCTGCGCTCCGGGACCTAGGCCGGAGGTGAGTAGATGGGAAAAACACTCCAGAGAGGCAACCACCGGAGTATCCAAAGTCGTGCAGCTCCAAACCAAGGCTGGGGAAGCCCGAACAAACTGTGAAGTGAAACAACAAGAAGCGCACCAACCTTGTGCATTACCTCAGTAACCAAAATTTATTAAATGAAGGAATGGTACTCACAAACAGCGGATAAAAACAGGCATGTAAGTCCACCAAGGGACTTCAAACGCAAGAGACCAGCGAGAATCCCATCATGGGTGTAGGTACTCAGTCCACTGACGCATTTCGAAGGTCAAGCCTTCTTCCTCAGATTCCAGGAGACATGCAGTTACTCTAGGAGAGCTGGGCAGGGCCATAGAAGGTCCTTAACACATCAGCAGGACTGGTATCTGCTCCTTTGTGCAAGGAGGAACAGGATGAGCACTGCAAGAGCCCTACAAAATGACCTCCAGCAGGCCACTGGTGTGAATGCCTCTGACCAATCAGAAACAGACTTCATGAGGGTGGCCCAAGGGCCCAATATCCTCTAGTGGGCCCTGTGTTGCACCATAGAGCTTGACTGGCATTTGTCATTGAACACCAGAGTTGGCAGGCCTGCCACTGGCACCCTGTGCTTTTCACAGATGAGAGCAGGTTCACCCTGAGTACATGTGACAGACGTGAACGGGTCTGGAGAAGCAATGGAGAATGTTATGGTGCCTGTAACATCGTTCTGCATGACCATTTTGGTGGTGGCCTCCATCTGTCGTCTCATTAGGAACACGCCTCGACATTGTCAGGCATGCATACAAGCACGTGGGGGCCATACAAACTACTGAGTATCATTTTGAGTTGCTGCAATAAAATTTCAGCAAAATGGACTAGCCTGCTGCAACATTTTTTCACTTTGATGGAAATGAAGAGGATCAACTTATAGAGGACTGAATTCAAAATCAAACGATGGGGCATCCTTACGTTCCTAACACATTACCCAGTCCATATCAGTATAGATATCCAGCATGATATTTTTCCCCATTGAGATCTGATGTGTTTTCAAAGTGTTCCTTTTATTTTTTTGAGCAGTGTATATGATTGGGGTTTTTAAAATATCTTCAGATTTAAAATGTGCATTTTAACATGTGTGCAAAAGTCACAAATGCGGCTGTTATCAAAAGGCTCAAGGCATTTTTTTGAAAACACAGGAAATGTATGAAACAGCAATAATTGATGTGAAAATTACTTTAAGGCGGTTATTATAATTATTTTTTTCTGCTAAACAGTGTTATCCTATGTGTCCATGCACACTACTTAAGGGTATTAGCATTTTTTTGAGCTTAAGCATCTAGGAGCAGAAAAAAAACAGGAACGTTTTAGTAGCGTTTCTAAAACTCTACAGAAACTAAGTTTTTTTCTAGCTTTTTTTCTACATGTACTGTAAAAACGCTAATAAAACACTAACTTCTAAATGCTACTAAAACGCTATTACCAGTATTTTGAGCTTAAAAAAAAAAAAAAAAAACACACTAGTTTACATGGAGCCTAAAACAAACTTAATCCTTCTATGTTATCTTCATGAATTGGGCCTAATGTGTACTTAAAAAAAATTATGTTATACATACATCATACTATAGACTCCAGAGGAATCTAAAGCTAGGTATACAATAGTAGATTTTTGTTAAAAATTTTCATTTTGATAATGTTCGTTCAATTTTCTCATTATTAGCTGGGTCAAAACAACATTCGTTTTCGAACAAAGTGATGCAAAAATTTGAAGGGGCAGAATAAAAAATGTTTATTGAACCAATTTTTAACAGTGTATATATTATTCATTCATTTTAAAAGCAAACAAAATTTTGAGCTACTTACAAAAGACATAGTATTCAGCTTATTTTACAATGTCATCAACAATCAATAGGTACAGTTTCTATGGAGAGGTGACAATTTCTACACAGAGCAGAAACTTTCTAAGCAAACTTGAACCCTTTGTATATTATATTTGTTGGGCACAAACAAAATAATGTAAAAGCAATATGGAATTCCTCACTTTAGGACTCAAATGTACATCCTTTGAGGAAAGTCATTTTGATTTCAAAACAGATCTAGACTCAGGTGTGTCTCTGTGCTCTATGTCAAATTAGGGACAGTGTGGGCATTTGTCTCTACATTCTGACAGAAGCCAAGATCTCCTGCAGAGGGTTGTAATAAATTACCGATGCTAAAGTTTGCAATAGATAAGTAGAAAATTGTTAGAAAAACTGTTCATATTTAATAAAGATCTGTCGAACGAGTGTGTGACAATGCCATCATAGATGCAATTTTTTCCCCACTTGTCGACGTACTGTCGTTTGTGCACCACGCAAACGGTAAATTTTTTGTCGATTTCTTACAGGATAAACACTCGTGCTAGTGTGCATTGCGATTTATCTGTTATTCTTGATCGATTCTGTAACTCAAGCTTCAAAAACCCTTCGCTCATGTTAAAAAAAAACTTCATGACTGTTAGTTTTGCTGTCATAAATCTTAAAATTCTGAGAATCGATATGTGCCCATTAACATTTAGAAAGTCGATCGATCAGATGTTTCAAACAAATTTCGACATATCTATGGCCAGCTTTATATTCAGGATCTTGCGGAGATGCACAACTGTATGTGACTACATGACAGCACTCAAATTTATATATATATATATATATATATATATATATATATATATATAAATTCTATCTATTTATATATATATATATATATATATATATATATATATATATATATATATATATGGTTTACACACACACACACAATTATTATTACAGGTAATTATATAGCGCTGTCAATTTACACAGCGTTTTACATATACATATATATTACAGTCACATCAGTCCCTAACCCTCCAGGGGCATACAATCTGAGGTCCCCAACTTACATTCATACATACATATGCAAAATCGCATGGAGAGTTGCACCCTATTGTCCGCAATTACAGTGGTCATATCGGTACGATTCAGAGTCAGAGCCGCACAGATTTCTAAAGTAGTGCATGCTAGTGGTGCACCAAAATGAAAATTCTGGTGCAGAAACTGAAAAATTCAAAATGCACTTGGACGAAAACTGAAATGTGCAGTTTTTTCAAAGGAATATATTTATTTTTGGAAAAAAATGCACTGATTAAAAAAAAAAACAAAAAAAAACCTCAATATATACCCCAATTTTTTTGTAAAATATGAAAGAGGATGTTACAGCGAGTAAATAGATACCCAACATGTCACGCTTTAAAATTGCGCACGCTCATGGAATGGCATGAAACTGCGTTACTTAAAAATCTCCATGGGCGATGCTTTAAAAATTTCTACAAGTTAGCAGTGTAAAGTTACAGAGGAGGTCTAGTGCTGGAATTATTGCTCTTGCTCTGACATTCGTGGGGATACCTCGTGTGTGTGGTTTGAACACCGTTTACATATGTGGACATGGCCTACATATGTGTTCACCACTGGGGAACGGGGGCACTTTAAACCGTTTAAGTTTTTTTTGCACTGTCCCTTTAAAAAAAATGTTTAATCACTTTTATTCTTATCACAAGAAATGCATGCATCCCTTGTGATAGAAATAATTAGTGACAGGTCCTCTTTATGGAGAGATATGGGGTCAATAAGACCCCACATCTCTTTTCTACAATGTCAAGCATTGGATCAAAAAAAAAAGCATTGATTTACAGCTTTAGAAAAAATGGCAAACGGGAAGTGACATCGCTCCGGTCCTCCAAGGGCATAGAGAGGAGTGGCGGCTGTCTTTCCTTCACTCATCTCTATGCCCAGCGCTAGGAACGATGGTTTCTCAGGTAAGGCTGAGAAATACCAAGTGGCGGCTGGTCGGTGGCAGAAGAGAGGGGCGGCAGGGTTTTTTTGGCGCCTGTATAGGTGCTTTTTTTTTTTTAATTTCGGACAACGGCCGAAAGGGGTGTTTCCAGCCAACACATTTCGGCCACCGAAATTTTGGTGCATCCCTGATGCATGCACTACTTTAGGTGCAACTTGCATAGAAATCTGTGTCTTCCAAGTTGCACCTAAAGTCAGAGTGCCATCCAACTTTGAAATTGTGGGGCTTCACTGGAAGTCGCACGATTTCAAAGTCGGATCGGTGTGCCTGGGGTGTCAGGGTCAATTAACACAAGTGTGGTTTGAGTCTGTAAAACTCAGATCAACAGAAGGATATCTAAAAAACTATTTCCAATGTGTCCTATTCACACCAAAACTTTGCATTAAAATGCAAAATGTATGTCAACAGACATCAAAATGTATGGCAACTGAGGCCAGTGCATGTTAAAACACAATTATAATGGATGAAAATGTCCATGCATTTTAGCGCAAGTCAGCGTGAATTGTCCCTAAAAGTAGGAAACCTTTTATTTTAAATGTGCAAGCTTTTCAAAAGATAGTCAAGCTGTGTCACCAGAGCTGGCTCCAGACAGACTGGAGTAGTAGTAGTGCCATGAACGGGTGAGCACATAATAGAAAATGCTATATGAAGAACACAAAGGGAAGACACAATTCATTTTTGGGGAAAATTGCCCTCCTATGATAGTGTCTCAAAGTTAAAAGACTTTTTAGCACATGAGGATTTTTCAAAAGGTATCAATCATTTTTCCTAATGGAAAAAGTTTTTGTTAAAAAGTATTTTTTTATTTTTCTTTCTTTTTTTATTTTTCTGTTAAGCATGGTAGAGATTATCAAACTGACTCCTAAATCTAACAAATGCAATAGTTACTAAAACTAGAAGAACCAATTTTTTATAACCAGCATTAGCCCGTCACTTAATAGTCAAAAATAGCAAACCGGCTCCAGTGACTGTCCCCAAACCCTTTTGTGTGATCGATGTATTACAGTAAGGGTATTTACCTCAATCAGAAAAACAACTATAGATCTTCTGTAGCATCGAAGGTTGTCGCCACTTCTCCCAGACTTCAGTGACAATTATACCTCTATGTAAGAAAAATCTGACAATGCAGACAGTGCTATTCACCCCTGAACCCTTGTTTCTGTGTATCTATGCAAAATGGTGCTTAATGAACCATATGGGTCACTGTCATCCGACTAATGGGAAAAAGAGGCACTATTGTAAAGGCAACAGTGGGAATTTGAGCTGCTGAAAATGAATTACTTTTTCTTGTTTAAGTCTAATAAGTGCTTCCTATCTGAGCTTTAGCTTTTGAGACCAAAAGGAGGTAAAGCACACTATGCTCTCACTGGCAAAGCAGTTAACATTTTAAAAACAAGGGTACTGCAAGAGCAAGGTATACACACATTTAAAGGCCATCGGGTAATTTACTTGTCAAAACCTTCCTTTGCTAAGAAGTAAAACATAGAAAAAAACAACAACATAGAAACAGAAAATTGAGGGCAGAAAAAGACCAAGTGGTCCATCGAGTCTGCCCGTAAAAATTGGGTTCTAGTGTATAAAGCCATCACTCCTTCAGTAAGCTTGGTCTTAGGCTGTGGTTGTAGACAAAGTGCCCAATCCACTGCTCCAGTTTCAATACCAGGACCAAGCACTGTCACATGTGGGCAGCAGGGAGAGTAGTCATCAGCTTTCAGAAAAATGCCACATATGTACCACACCATATTAAGTTGTAGAATATCAGTTTTCATTCAATATAGTTTAGCCAAGTTGAGATTTAAAATGTTCACATACATGAATAAAGAACTGACCCCTGCCAGTGTTAAAGGATAAGTTCACCTTTCATAACATGTTACACCCTGAACATGGATGTAACATGTAACATGTCATGAAAGCACCAGCCCGGCTTCCCGCCGATCCCCCGATCTTTTCCTCCCCGCTGTCAAATTTTTAAAAAAAGTGTCACTCGTCTGTGAATGAGAAACTACAAGTCCCAACAGCCATAGCAGCTGTCAGGTTGTGTTTTCAATTAACTACCACGGTGCTATGGAGAACTGTGGCAGTTCATTCAGTCTTCCTGCCAGTATATCTGCTTATTTGTACATCCCGTATGGGCAAGCAGATATACTGACAGATCTGCAGGAGACATGCATGGCATCAGTGACCTGCTGATTGCTGGTGCAATGCTTCCCAGGCTCCTGCAGCAAAAAATAATAAATGCACATTTTTTTAACCTGCAAAAAATGTGCATTTATTATTTTTTATCAAAAGGTGAAGTTATCCTTGAAATAGTAACCCTTTAACTGCCACTTTTGGTAGACAGCATGTTTTTTTTTTCTTTTTTTAAACTAAAGATTGTGCAATAAGAGTTAACAACATTCTTGAATGGTTACTAAACCCAGGACTCTGCATTCACTATATCTGGTCTCTCACAGTACACAGAACATGGAAATGCAATTATTTTAATACATTTAAACTGCTAAATACCTTTTCTCATCAGCAGTTAGAGCAGTCTTGGGACTCCTATCAGTGTCCAGCAGAACACATTTTAAAGCTTGTAGGAGGAGTTTTCATTCTGCTCCAGGAGGATGCAGAACCCCCGACCTCTGTCTGTCTGAGTACCGGTTAATCTTGTAGGAGGAGTTTTCATTCTCCTCTGACCCCTGGCCCTCTGTCTGGACAGTGCTGATTGGCCCTCTGCTGATCTCATACACCCTCCCAAAGAGAGTAAAAAAAAACTCTAGCTATACACACCAGAGTGACTCCTAGAGCTCTGTACTATCAGCAGATGGATTGGGGACAGTAGAAGAAGGGGAGGATCAGAGAAGACAGGATCTAATAGCTTTTTTACAGAATGCAGAGGATTAACCCCTTCGGTTCTACAGTGCATATAACAAGCATGCTTTACTACATATACAGTCTGATTTTACTGTTGTGGTGTAGTTACAGTTTAAAATTTTAGGAGCGCAGTATACAGAGGAGTCTTGATGTAGGCACTGCAGCTTACACATAAATATTTGCAAATGTGTGTAACTAAACCCTCTGTGTTTAATGTGAATTGTTAAGGTCAATTTGGCTGTTTGCAGGCTAGCTGGTAAGTGTGCTTGGAAATTTTTGTTTGCGATGTGCATTGCCCTTCCATGTGCACCTTTACTGCAAAGGCTAGTTATAGGTTGGGGTGGTTGCCACTTTTTTTGCACAGTTGGTTGAGTGTGGAGACACACTGGATGCTTTCAGCTGTCATTGTGCTCTTGCTGGGCGTCCTTGTGCCTTTAAGGAGGGGTGGGCTCCCTCCAGGCAAACCTGTTCTTAATCTAACCACCGCTATATATGCTCCAACTTAAAAGTATAGCGTTAGGACTGCACTATACAGAGGAGCCTTGAAGTAGGCACTGCGGCTTACACATATATTTGCAAATGTGTGCAAGAAACCCCTCTGTTTTTAATGTTAGACCGGGTTCATTTGTTTTCTTGCAGGCTAGCTGGTAAGTGTGCTGGGAAATTTCTGTTGGTTTGTGACATACCATGAGGAAACTGTTAGGAAGGAAATACAACTACACAGTCCATGCACAGAGATGATCTGCTATGCAGGCTACATGACTTCCAGCCAGAGATAAAAACCCCACAGGAGGTGAAGCACAGCTACACATGCCCTGCATCTCTGTTAGGCATCCACTGGGCCAGTGGCGTGGAGTGGAGTGAATTACACATTTATATGTGGCACTTTGCTTGCATGGGAAATGCTATATATTCATTTAAAATACCTTAGAAACTTTAGAACTCCAGTCATGCAGCAATCTATTTCTATACTTCCTCCTCTACCACATGCAGACTGTTCCTTTATTTTAACATTTATTTGAAATTTTCTACCTTAGAAAACACACAAAAAAGGTCACATGGCCATTTTTTTTTTTTTAACACTTTCACACCGGCGCCTCCCGGCGCTTTAAGGGTTTCAGGAGCCGGGAGGCAGGGCGGGGTTTAGGGTCATGTGACCACCGTGACAAGCTGTCACATGATTGGGAAAGGTCCAGATAGAAAGAGGAAATCGGAACCTTTCCGTGAGTACCGGACACGTGTGCAGGAGAGCGCAGGGCGCGCGCGCTCAGCAGATATGTTCTTTTTTAATAGAACGCAAATGTGCGGCCACTCAGCGTCTAAGCCCAGACGCCATGAGGCCGCACATTTGCGTTCGGCCGGCATGAAGAGGTTAATCTACACTGACCTGTGGAAGGAGTCAGGAGGAACCAGCACATAACTGCAGTAATGCCCACTCAACAATGATTGACGTTTAGGAGGTATCATGTCTATCTAATACACATAGCTATACCTAAATGTGAACAGTAGTAGATGCCTATTTTTTATTTATATGCCAGAGAGCTAAGCCTGATAGAAAAAAATATATAAAAAATCTCCCATCCACACGAGGTAGATGGAGGAATCCTCCCCGCTGTACCATCATATTTTGACAGCGGGACTCCTTGGCTATCAAAATAAACTGAACATAACAATCCCATTCAATATAAGTCGATAGATGGATTGAAATTCAGCCAGTCCCAACTGAACCAGCCAAATTTTGATCCAGCCTAAACCAGATGCAGTGTGCTAGATGTGCTTGTAGCCAAGATCACACTGCAGACACCTAACTGAGCATCTATTCCATAATGCTTCTTGTGGCTGTAGATAACACAGTACACATGATCACCTAGAACAATATGAACATTGCATTAACAGAGGAACACAACTTGCAGTTCACCGTAAGCTGCAGTTCCTAAGTCCTGAGTAGGTTTCAGATGGGTGGGCTGTGCAGTAATTTTTTTTCTCATCCCGATGAAAGGGACTCTGGAAGTAGCGTTCACCCACCTAGGACACAGGAGCTGTGAATGACACCTCCTGAAGCCCTGGGGGGTTGTCTAAGACAGTCTGGGGGTCTTGTGTGAGCCATCTACAGGAAAACATTACTGCTGAAATACCCTGCAATGAAAATTTGGAAAGAAAATGGAAAAAATGACAAAGCAAATCAATTTTCCAAGCACCAGAGGCAGAAGCAGATGGACCAGAAACAGAGAAGGCTTGTGTTCTACTGCTACACAGTTCTTAAAGCAGATCTTCAGGCAAAAACCTCGTTACTTGTCCTCGTTGCTGATTTCCTACCTTCACTGAATAGGTCATCCGTCTTCTGGTTCACTCAGTAGTTGCTCTGAAATAACGTATGCATTTTCAAATCAAACCATTAATTCTCTATTGGATGTTTGTAAGACCAGTGCCTGCTATACCTCCTATTCCCCCAGCCACTGGTCTTGGCTCATCCCTTCTGTAATTCTTTCTCCAGAAAGCAGTGATGTAATACAGCCCCACTTGCAGTGGTGGACAGACTGAGACTCTCAGACACATTAAACATGTACAGGCCTAGTGTATCCTCCCACATTCACTACAATTCCCTGTGGTTGATGGGAACTGTAGTTTCCTTTTACTGCAGAGAGAGAAGAGAGGATATGATGTAATCTCTGCTGTTACACCTCCTCCTTGGCAAAGCAGATGCTGTTATCTTTTAAATTACACAGAAAATTCAATTAGACTTGTCTCCTAAACGGTAAGGATTTCAAAATTGTGTTACCGTTTAGTGTTTTGTGTAGAGGGGGGTGTACTAATGGGTGATTTTTCTTGCCTATCCCAAAGCTCTTCTTTAAAATACAATGTGCACAACCCCATACACCTAAGCATTTAGTTCTAAACGTAAAAAAGGAGGCCCTACTCTTTATTATCACTGAAATATTAATGTAATTTATTACTTCCTTCCCCATGTACAACCACTGTATTTTACTGCTGCAATCTCATGTTGCGCTTCACCCACTGATGTGTTATGGCAGTTGCAAGCCTAGGCAAATCGGGAGCTTTGGGGCAGGAGTCAAACTCCTTTTCTTCTGAAAACTGTTTAAATTGAACTACCACATACATCATTGTAACACTTTAGCCTCATGGACTTCTTTTTGTAAAAAGCCTTCCAACATTTTTTTATTTTTAATGTCAAAATGACACTGTGTTATAAGAACAAATGTAACTCATACTACTGAAACTTGAACAGTTTGTATACATTGTTCTGGTTATTGACAATCCCAAGGGAATGAGTTATAAATGATTTGTTTTACCCTTGGAGTGCAAAGCTCTCTGGGGAGTGAATTCAATTGAAATTTCACATGCAGCGTAGCCAGGCAGTGATAAACAGATGCTTAAATTAGCTGCATTATACAGTAATAAAGTGTAGGAGGGTGTCAGAGGAATACAATCTTCCAGGAGAGCCCAGAGAGGACAAACAAGAGTTTACAAAGGTTTTTATTACAACTTCCACGCAGCAGCATCTCACTAAGGAAATTATTTGCACTTTATATACCCAATAAATATTAACTGATAAGACCCATTTTCAGATAAATTGTTTTCTCAAAAGGTGGTAGAGATGGGAAGTGATTAATGTAAAGCTAAATGTAAAAGAAAATGGGCCTCTACATTATCCAAGCTATATGGAAAATCCTTTGCAGCGACTCTGTCGCTGATTTAAATGACCTGAAAAAGACGACTTTACACTTAGGCCAGCCATACACACTGGTTACACAGAAGTCAATCTACTGATTTACCTAAAGGTCTGGGCTGTGGAATTGGGGGGACCCGATGCCATTTTTTAGCTTTCAGTGCCATCACACTTTGAATGACAATTGCACAGTCATGCAACACCGTACCCATATAAATTTTTTTGGATTTTTTTAGACAGATAAAAAACTTTATTTTGGTGGTATTTATTCGCCACCAGGATTTCTATTTTTTTGCTTTATAAATGAAAAAAATCTAAACATTTTGAAAAAAAAAAAGTGTTTTTCTTACACAATTTTGCAACTAAATAATCTTTCTTCATACATGTTTGCCAAAATGTATGTATCTATCTTTTTAGTAAACAAAATAACCATAATTAGTTTAGAATAAAAATTATAATTGTTTAAAAAAAAGTTTACATTTTTGTTTTTTTAACATACCGTCACCCTAGCAGTACAGTGTCACCATAGTGACACTGTACTACTTGTGGGGGGGGGGGGGTGATGAAGATTTTTTTTCTTTTTCTTTTACACTGGTTGCTTTTACACCCATAAAGGCTGTGAAAGCAATCATTTCTCCTCTCTGGCTGCATTCTTGCAGCCATTGAGAAATACTGTGAGAGCTGTGATTGGTCACAGCTTGTCACATGGTACAAAGCTGTTGTGAATAGCCTTGTACCATGTGACCTCTGTGATCATTTACAGATTTTACATGTAGTAAGCAATGATGTCAGCAAGTGATATCTTGTTTACTACTGTTCCTGTGATCACTGGTTGACCAATCAGTGATCACATGAATTGGGACCTCATACAGCAATCAGACACAACGGGCACCGGATCGCGGTGTCACGCACAGCCACTAGCTCCTGCACTGCTCCCTTATGGCCGTTTATGTAGATGGGCCAGACGGGAAGTGGTTAAAATCCATTCCAGATCCGAAAGGCCTGGTAAGGATTGGAGGGATCCCCACACGGTTTTTTTTTTCCATGTAATTGCTGGCAATTCTTTTTACCCTCAGCTGTCAAAGGTTAACCCCGCTGACAACTGATGAGTCGTCCATTGTTAAGGACAGCTCCTTAACCAGCTATTCACTGATTAAAACGGTAGTAAACGGCTGGAAAAAAAAGGGAAAATACTGGGCCCCCTGCAGGTTTAGGTCATAAAGTACTAGTATGCACCGCATACCAGTACATTATGACAAACTTACCTGTACACGGAGCTCTCCAGCTCTGCACTATCACGGCTCCCCAGCACTGCCATCTTCACCTGGTCTTCCTTCCAGGTTTGGGGGGGTCTGCCAGTATGAATGGCCGGAGCTCTGATGACTTTACTCCTGTGAATGCGCGCGGGATCCCTAGGCTGCAGCACAGAGCTCTGAAGGTCCGGCACACTGCCCCATCAGAACATCGCCAGCTGCATGCTGTGTGAACATTGCCTAAACAGTGCCAGTTTAAGAGATAGTCATTGCACCTACATGTAATCCCTATTATAGTCTTACCTGTAGGTTCAACTAACAAAACTTTACATCTGCTTTAAGGACACCAGTGGCAAAAGGAGGGTGGGGGGAATATGCTGGAAACCAGCTCTCAGCAGTGGTGAGCATTCAGCATGTTTCTTCTACCAGCAAATCGCTCCAAAAAAAATGCAAAAAAAACCACCCACAACTTATTTTCTGCACCTAGAAGTTGAAGCGTAAAACATGCTTCCCAACTAAAATAGTGTGGATTGACACATACGAAAACACTTCTTCCTTCTACAGGCAGAGAAAAAAAAACACAAAAAAAAAAAACGCTCACAATCTGCTGCTTGGAGCGTTTTTTCAAACTAGTGTGCATGGAGCTTTAAACTGACATTAGAATTAATATCCAGCATTTATTGACCAAACATAAAATCTGCAATAATAAAAAAAAAACGAACAAAAAAAAAAACAACTTTTTTCTATAATCAGGAAAACTTGCTTTCTTAACAAAAGTACCTCATTCAACTAGAAATGTCATAATAATGTTAACATTAACTAGAACTGATATCTGCATTACATTAGCAAAAGGGGCAAGAAAAAAAAAAGAAAGTGCAGTGTGTTATAATTTACCATGCTTTTATGTTTAATGGCCAATGTACGCAAGCAGCAAAGAGTGGTATATTATCTCTACGAATCTGGAATCTCTTTAACTGGGGTGCTTAAAAAGTGTTGGTGGCCCAAGGAATAACTGTCAGGCTTGTTAAAGCATTTCACGGGCAATTCTTAGTTAAAGAGAACTCTGTGGGAATTCCTACCATTGACGGTAGGGTAAGATTTCCACTGCAGAGACCCGTGAATGTATTACCTTAAGTGTACTCAATATTCCTTTCTGCAATTTTATACTGCTCCCTCATTGCTGAAGGCAACTGCTCCCTATTATGCAGCTCCCCCACAAGGGGTTACTACAGAAATTCTCACCGTGAACATTCTACCCATACGTGAGAACTACAAAAAAAAAAGAAAAACAGTAAATTAAAAGGCTGACCTTTCATGCATGTTTAGGTTCATGTAAGCCTTTACTTTAATCACATTACTTTTCGGTGCATCAGTTTCATAACAGTTCATAACTTTGTAAGACGAAACTAAAACACAGAGCAACCTGGTGACCCCAACACTTATCCAATATATGCACATCTGAGAACTGTTTTACAGCCCCATGTCTCATACCTGTAGTGTCCGTTACAAGGTTTCATATTAGGACCACAATAAACTGGATTATAAATGAACAGATGACAATATTTACTTAAAAAAAAAATAAAAAATTTAAAATGTGTCTAAAAACTTACATTTTGTGACATACATGATGTATCATTTGTTGCCCTGTACACACAGTCTATAGTAGAGTAAGCCCTGGTTTACACTGCTGAAACTTGTGACACAAAGTCGCATGACAAGTCGAAACACATTCATTTCAGTAGGTGCTATCTTAATCAATGCACTTCGGTGTCAGCAGTTTGTTTTAAAACATGACCTCTGTAGCTTGAGAACAGCATTTTCCTATGAAGAAACTATGTATCCCACAATCCCTGGGTCTTTCAGTCTAGACACAGGGGGATTGTTTCAGCAGGTCCCAGCCAATGATTAATGGCCGGGACCTGCTGATCGGCAGCACAGAGCCCTGTGTTGACAAACCGGGTACCCGATTTTGACAGGTACCAGCTCCGACTTCTGCTGCGTCCGCCTAGGCGAAAAGAAACGGATGTTCTCCCCCTTCCCCGCAGTGGGACCATTCACAATGCGCGTGCATGCGCAATGGGCACCTGGCTGTGATGCCGCAAGCTTTCACATCCGGGTGCCCACACTTAAGATGCCAACGTCTAGGACAGAGGAAGGTCAGTGAACGTGCCTGGGGTGAACACATCGCTAGATTGTATGAAGAAGAGTGGCTGTTTTTTTTAAAAGGCAGCAGCTACAGTTTTTGTAACTGCTGACTTTTACTTTTTTAAGAGGAAACTGGAAAACCAATTTAAGGACTATCATCATAAGTGGCATATCCAATAAACTTCTCAGACTGATGATGTTAACAGTGGGTTGGGTGCAAAGACAGGAACAAATGGCAGGTACCATCTCCCAATTCTACAAACAGCTTCATCATTTCACAGAGGAGAAAGGATTCCCAGAGCACACACACAGTAAATAAGCTATGGAAGATCAAGCTTGCTTTGCAGCACCCATTGCCAGATTTTTCATAGCAAACCATCTAATTGGGGATTGATAAGTCAATGCTGTAATAATACAAGTATTGCACACATTAGTCTTTCTTCAGGCCTTACATCAAAGAGCAAACAGTTTATAAAAAAGGTAAAAAAGGAGACCGGAGCACCACCTGCTTACAGAAAAAGAGTCCATAAATATTCACTTGATATATTTTACATTTACACGACAAAGAAAAAAATTCCACCCAGAAAAAGGCAGTCTCCTTATTAATGTGAATATTTAGCTTTCCAGAGTCGTGAGACTGTGGGACACCCCCAGTTTCAACTGAATCAGGCTACAATCTCTGATCTCCAGTTACACAGAGCCTAGCTAAAGTAGCTTACATGTTATATTATTTTATAAGGTACAGAGAGATATCAACTGTGTTTCTATACATTTTAAATAAAACATTCGGGCATTTATTTTTCCAAAACACCATTGTTCCATTAGAAAAATCACACAAAAACGAGCATATCTTTACCTTTGTTGGGTATCAGGGGTTCTAAAGGATCCACCTTGGAGGTATGTACATCACAACATGCATAATGACCTCTTTTGTTTGAGGTCAGAGGATCTGGTGAGTTACCTTTGTGGCACACACTGGATGTCTCACGGTGTTAGTTTCTATTTCATTGGTGAAGTTACCGCTTCCTCAGAGCTGGTGGATACATCACCGAAACACGTCAGCTTGCCGACAACACCAATAGTAGGGAATCTGTTGCCACTTTGGTTGACAATCAGTAGCTGTTGTCATGCATATCACTTCTGTCCTTTGTGAGTATGAAATTAACTTTTTTGGTTTCTCTCAATAAACCTTGGGTAATGCGCTAGGCATTTGAGCCCCGTGTGGTTTTTTTTTTTTAGTTTATGATTGGATTCCACTGTTTGAGGAGGGCTACACCACCAAGGCACTTTCCTGGAGGAAAGATTAACAGTGAAACATATCCCAATCTGGTGATTGTCCTTTAGAGCGCAGGAGAAATGGTTTGTGTGATACTGCTTACGGTTCTCCTAGCTTGAGGCTTCAACACAAGGTTTCTCAACCAGGGTTCCTCCTGAGGTTGCTAGGGGTTCCTTGAGCAAATTCTGCCTCTCAGATGGGTAACCACTGACAATAATTATCTTTTTCACCATCTGTAAGGGGGGATTGTTCCCAATGACCACTAATGTAAGAAGCATTCTTCCCACTGACCATCACACTAATGTATTGTGAGCTGTAAATTATTAGCAAGGGTTCTCTGAAGCCAAAAATGTATTTCAAGGATTCCTCCATGTTAAAATGGTAGAGAAAGGCTGCTCTGACATATGGAAGTAAATCTCTGCCTCTACTTGGAAGTCTCCCTCCACCAAGAGAGACAGTACTAAACAAGGCATGCTATTGTAAGTCAGTAATGGGGAAAGATCAACTGCAGGTAGACCAGAGGCAATACTGGTGGTAACCAGCCCTTTGCCCACCGCCTGCACCGTTTCGGGCACAGCTACCAGAATTCAGTTCCTCCTCACCACTGTGACATGAATTGTTGAGCTGACAGAGTTGTGCAGTCATTGTTGGAACCGCTGAATCACCCCAGACCTGTTGTGCAATGGTGGAAAGAAAAGCTGATCTTAGACAGATGGGAAACAAATACCGAATACAGGGGGAGCCTGTGTGAGCTTACTCTTAGGGCTGCATCACAAATTACATGACTGGAGAAAAAAGGTATATCATTTCTGGCAAACAACCCCAGCATGAATGCCAGTATGTACTGTGACATACTGAAGCAGAGCATGATCCCCTCCCTTCAGAAACTGGGCCGCAGGGCAGTATTCCAACATGATAATGACCCCAAACACACCTCCAAGATGACCACTGCCTTGCTAAAGAAGCTGAGGGTAAAGGTGATTGACTGGCCAAGCATGTCTCCAGACCTAAACCCTACTGAGCATCTGTGGGGCATCCTAAAACGGAAGGTGGAGGAGCGCAAGGTCTCTAACATCCACCAGCTCCATGATGTCGTCATGGAGGAGTGGAAGAGGACTTCAGTGGCAACCTGTAAAGCTCTGGTGAACTCTATGCCCAAGAGGGTTAAGGCAGTGCTGGAAAATAATGGTGGCCACAAAATATTAACACTTTGGTCCCAATTTGGAAATTTTCACTACGGGGTGTACTCACTTTTGTTGCCAGCGGTTTAGACATTAATGGCTGTGTGTTGAGTTATTTTGAGGGGACAGCAAATTTACACTGTTATACAAGCTGTACACTCACTACTTTACATTGTAGCAAAGTGTAAGTTCTTCATTCTTGTCACATGAAAAGATAGAATAAAATATTTACAAAAATGTGAGGGGTGTACTCATGTTATTTTCTGTAAAATGTTTGGCTGATTCTTTCAATAAAAGTAATTGGACTGTATTTGGACTATATTTTTTAAATGCATGATATTAATTAAAAAGTAGAATACAATACATTTTTTTTTAAAGAGGTAAACAAGGATTTTTTACTGTAGTTTTTCCATTAAGTTGGGACTTGTGCCCTAACTGTTCATTGGTATAATGTGCGTCAGGTCAATACAAACCTACAAATACCTGACAGCCCTCTAAGATGTACAACTACCTTTCTCAGATATAGAACAGACACAATCAAACTTCTCCAGAACCAACTGGATGTCAGCAATACCACCATTAAAATGAAGACCCCCCTATAAAGACTGCACCAAGGCCAGCAGATCAGAAAGCATTAAAGACCAGCGATTTAACTTTCTAATAACCTTGGCCCATTTGTGGTTTAACAGTTATTATCCCAAAAATATTCCCGTAGTAAACAAATGTAGCATATTTCCAAGGGAACTAGATTTATCCAATATAAAGCTGATCATGGTTGGCGATGGTCCTTAACGTTCTAGTAGATGCTCCTTGCTGGGGGGCTCAGCTTGCAGATGCTGGGGGGAGGAGGTCTTCTAGGGTTATACTGCACTGGTAAGGCTATGAACAGTAAAATACAGCAAATGGGTTCAATGATTTGGTCCGCTTACTGGGTACAGTATGTCCGCCTGTAGGCAGTAAAGGTCAGGAATAAAAATTGGTTTGCACATTTTGGGCTTAATAAAGTATTTGTATTTGCGGTGGTACATTATTCGAAAGGATCCTCAGGATGGTGAGAAAAAAAAAAAAAAAAAAAAAAAAAAACTGTAAATGAAAAGATAAGGCTCCTATATTATTCACAAAATTATTCGTAATAGAGGTAGTCAGTTTGGATTGTACCCTTCTAAAAGGGGAGTGAGCCTTGCTTTTCTCCCATTTGCCCTACTGGAATATGTTCCATTTGTACATTTTGTGCACTAAATAAATATACACACACACTCCCCTGGATGACTTCTGTGATTAAACCAGCGCTTGTTTACATTATTATGGGATTTAGTATTACAACAATGCCACCTACTGGTACATGTCCTGAACTACAAATGTCATGATAATAAACCAGAGTTCTCATGAGAACTGAATTTTAGCAGATGGCACATTATTGTAATTTAAAACTTTAGAATATAGCATATCATTTTTATTTAGAATTTTTGAATATGGCAGACCATTTTCATTTAGAATAGTAGAATATAGCAGATAATGTTCAAACTGCATTATTGACCAAAGTAGCCACTGGCTTTTGTGCATGCTTCTGCATACACTGGGCATTTAGTCCTGACACATGAGGCTCTGGCATATAGGTGAGGGCAGAAGGCACAAGTGCACCATCCAGACTATGAGAGGCTGGCAACTGACAGAGGTGGACAGTGTACCTAGTGGTACTTATGTTTATGGCAGTATACACCCTGGGAAAGCAAGCACTCTCCCCGCCCTCTGAAAGGTAATCCACCACAGATCACTTTTCAGGGAATGTAAATGACCCCTAAAAACAGATTATTTAAACTTTACAAATAAATGATTGCCTTTGTATATATGTTTTGAACTAAGAGTGCTTTAAATACAGTAATACCTCAGTTAACGTAATTTTCAGTTTATGAATAAAAATCCATTGAAAGTAATGCCTCGGTTTACAAATATGTTTCGCAATACGAAGTGTATGTCAGTGCTGATTTTTAAATGCAATTGCTGGCTTTTCTTTTTTCTACACTATAGCTCACAGAATTAGCTGTCACTTTCCCTGGAGTTAACGGAAACTTTGTTTCTTTTAAGAAACTAATAGGAAACATTGTTTCTCTTAACTCTGGAAATACACTAAAAGAAAAAACTCTCTGAATTTCTGAGCTATAGTGAAGAAGAAAAAAAAAAGAGAGCTGTAATTACATTTAAAAACTGGCAGCATAGTAGTAAATAAAAACAAATGGTGTGGGGTCCCCCCTCCCATCCATACCAAGCCCCCTTCAGGTCATTGATGTCACCTGGGGTGGGGTCACATGCGTGATGTCCCCGGGTGGCCCCGCCCCTTACATATTTAAGAACTGTCAAACCACCGGAGCAGGCAGAAGGCTGGAAGCCATCATCGGAAGCGGAGCCTTTTTTTTAATTCTTTGTCCGGGCAGCGGCGGTGACGGTGGGCATTGTGATTGATGTTGGATCTACTGCGAGGGACATTCTTTTAGTTTTTTCTTTTAATAAAGGATTTTTCAAAGACCGTGTCCTGTCTTTTTTCACACTACACTTTTTTCCTGTGTGAATGAGTAGGTACCCCATTCTCATTCACATGGGGGGGGGGCAGGATCTGGGGAAGAGGCCCTTATCCCCAGAAACATGGGGACAATGTGCTCTGGGGGGGAACCCCCTGCCCCAAAGCACCCCCCCATGTTGAGGGCATGTGGCCTGGTATGGTTCAGGAGGGGGGACGCTCGCCCTCCTTTCCTGACCTGCCATACTGCATGTTCAGATAAGGGTCTGGTATGGATTTTGGGGGAACCCCCACGCCATTTTTTTTTTTTTAATTTTGGTGTGGGAGTTCCCCTCAAAATCCATACAAGACCTGAAGGGCTTGGTATGGATGGGAGGGGGGACCCCTCACCGTTTAATTGCCAGCAATGCTTTTACATACAGTTGTCAGTGGGGAACCCCCTGAAACATTAACACATGGTTTTCACTACTAAAATACCACATGCAGTATTTTAGTGGTGTTTACTTTTTTCCTATAGGAAACGGTGTTTCGGTTTACGAATTGTTCGCTATACGAAAAGTCCTGCAGAACAAATTAAATTCGTAAACCGAGGTATTACTGTAATGTCATAATAAAAATTTTGTAAATACTGCAAAATAGTTTAAAGAAAATAACTTGTTTTTGAAGGTGCAGGTTCCAAAGGCCGGAGGTTTTTTTTTTTACCTTACTGCATTTCCTCTCTGTGCATGAGGGCTGGACTGTTCCCACATGAGTGCCCCCATAGTAAGTGGCTTGCTATAGGGGCACTCATCGGGGGGATGAGCCAGGAGTGCCAGCGAGTGACCCCCGAAAAACAGGATTGGGGCTGCTGTGTGCAAACCCATTGAACAAAGCAGATAGGTATGACATATTTGTAAATTTAAAAAAGTAGCATTCAAACCTTACAATCACTTTAAGTGTACCTACAGCCCAATGTTTTTTTGTCTAGTTTTGAGGGAAACTCTCCAATAACAACATAGACCAAATTAAAATGCTTTTTTAGGTTAATGTCAAACGGGAATGCTAGAAACTGCCAGCTTTTATTATTGCAGACTTCTCATTTCCTGTCAGGCAAAATGTCATTAGTACAGAGATTGAGGGGAAATCTTTACAAAACCTCTGTAGATCCAAACAGGGGTTCTAAAAACCTTTCCCCACTCCATCCCAAACTAGATTAAAAAATGTTTTGGCTATAGGTACACTTTAAAGGAGTAGGGCCAAAGCACTTTTGGCCCTACTTCTGCTGCTGATCATAGGAGTGCACTTTGTTCTGCCGATCCAGACTCTGCCGGGATCCTGACTTTAATGTCGAGATCCACCCAGATGCCTAGACTGGCAGCTGGCTCAGCCTCTCAGCATGCCGTTGAGAGCCTGAGCCAGCCACTCCCATCCCCTCCATAGACTGTCACTCCCATAAAGGCTGCAGGGGCACAGTGAAGAGGAGATACTGACAGTCATTGTTCTCTGCTCACTGAAGACCAATAACTGAGTGATCAGCGGTCTTTGATCGCTCACTTCTAGGTCTAAAAGGTGGCAGGGGACAGATGCAGCATCGGACCAATGATGCATCCATCTAGGTGAGAGTATTTTTTTTTTTTTTTTTTTTTAATTCTTGAACTTTTCAGCATGTGCATTTTCAAACTTCGTGACATCCTAATTAATGATGTAGGAAAAAAAAAAAGTAAACTCCAGAGCATGCAAGCTACCATATTATGACTAACTGCCTTTAAAAAGGATCTGAACTTCAAGCCACAGTTATCTCTGATAGGGACATCATCAGTTGTCACTGGGACAACAATGTTTGCAGTTGTAACCCAGGTGTAAGCAACCTTGGCACTCAGCAGCTATGGTGAAACTACATAGCCCATATGAATCCCAGAGTCAGAGGTAACAGGGTATTTGTATTTACACCGAAGTTTGGCTGCCCCACTCCAGCTCTACTAAAAACTTGTGTTTCTGCTTATAGTATAAAACTTTTTCCTTAGTTTTGGATGCAGAGGAGAGGGATTAGAGTACCTATCAATTTTTATTGCTGTCTGTGCCCCGTTAGGGAGACTCTCCCTTTCTAACTGTCCTGTTTACAATTATCGTATGAAAGTGAAGGTAAAAGAAAAATGTTGGGTTGTTCCCAGAAAAGTAAGAGGGGAAATCTCCCAATGGGGACACTAGTTCTGACGACCTGGGGGTCCCGAAAGAATTCCTTTAATTTGTAGGGACAAGACGTGAAGGGAAATCTCTGTAATGGGACAAAGATGGTGAAAAAAATCTGACAGAGGTTATAACCCTCCCTTGATCTATCGAAAATGGGAAAAAAATCCTATATTTCTACTTTAAGGATACTTTTACACTGCTCCCTTTCAAAAACGTGGTAAAATGCATATGTGTTTTTGCTGCGTTACAGTCGCATTTGGCATTTGTGAAAAAAAAACCCAGGGTGCATTTTTGATGCGTTTTCCATTCATTTCAATGTGGAGGTGAACCAAACATGCACAAAAAATTTCACAAGAGGACTTTAACCGCTTGCCTACAGGGCACTTATACCCCCTTCCTGCCCAGGCCAATTTCCAGCTTTCAGCGCTGTCACACTTTGAATGACAATTGCGCGGTCATGCAACACTGTACCCATATGAAATTTTTATCATTTGTTTGTGACAGATAGAGCTTTCTTTTGGTGGTATTTAATCACCTCTGGGTTTATTTTTTCTTAAACCAAAAACCACTAAAAATTTTGGGGAAAAAAATTATTTTAGTTTTTGTTATAAAATTTTGTAAATAAGTGATTTTTCTCCTTCACTGATATGCGCTAATGAGGCTGCAGTGGTGGGCATTGATAGGCTGCACTGATGGACACTGATAGGTGGCACTGATGGGCACTGATGAGAAGGCACTGGTAGGTGGCACTGATGGGCATTGACAGGCATCACTGATGGGCACTGAAAGGCAGCACTGATACATGGCACTGATAGGCGGCACTGACTGGCACTGTTAGGCGGCACTGACACGGCACTGTTAGGCGGCACTGATAGGTGGCACTGAAAGGTGGCACTGAAAGGCAGCTCAGATGGGCAATGATGTGTGGAATTGATGTGCACTGGTAGGCACTGGCACGAGGCACTGACACAAGGCACTGATGAGCACTGACAGGTGGCACTGCTGGGGCTACACTGATCATCAGGGCACACTGATCATCAGTGTCCTGATGATCAGTGTACATGTCCTCTCCGCGGAAAGCCGATTACTGGCTCTCCTCTCGAGCTGTCAGCGTGACAGCTCAAGAGGAGAGAAATGCCGATAACCGGCATTTCCCTGTTTACATGTGATCAGCTGTGATTGGACACAGCTGATCACATGACCGAGCCGACATCTTCGGCTCTTTCTGTGACCGGTGATCCGCTGTGTCCAAGTGACACAGCGCACACCGCCGATCGCCGCACGCTCCCTGAGCCACGCATGAGCGGTGAGAATGGGAGGACGTCATATGACGTCCTCCCAGAACAAGAGAACTACCTTGCGCCTGTCATTGGACTATATGGCGGGCGGGACGTGGTTAAAAACGCAACAGACCCGCATCTGAACAGTGTGAAGAGTTCCATAGGATTTTAAAAAATTTTAAAACATAAAAACAGAAGAAAAACGGATTAGTGTGAAAGCAGTCTAAAGGTCCTCAAAGACTGCTCAAATTTCAGCCAACTGCTGCTGACTTGTCCAAAATTTAAAGTGGAGCTCCATCCAAAAACTGAAGTTCTGATTTAAGGCCTTGTCCCCCATTCCCCATTAAGGATTGGCAACTTTGGGTAGCGGGGGGAATCTGAATTTGACAGGTCTCCACTCCCACTTCCGCTGCGATCTCCTACTGTAGGCGATCGGAAGCGGAAGTTGTCCCCTCCCTGTAGTCTTCAGGGACACCTGACAGGTTCAAGAAGTCTACGGGACCATTCACAAGGTGCAGCGCTACTCGCGCATGCGCAATGGGCACCCAGCTGTGAAGCTGCAAGCTATCACAGCTGGGTGCCCACACTGAAGATGCCAACGCCAAGGAGACAGGACGGTCGGTCAACCCAGCCGGTGTGAGGACACTGCGGGTATCGAGGGACAGGTTTTTAAAAGTCAACAGCTACAGTTTTTGTAGCTGCTGACTTTTTTTTTGTAATTCCCACTGGACCTTCACTTCAAGCTGTAGACAACCCTGCAAGCACCACCCAGCTCAACAAAAGGCGATTTAAAAATTGACTAAGTCCGGGTAAAACATTTTCAGCAGAACATACGGACTATCAGATCCAGTCACTGTTCAGTAGCAGCATTGTATTTAGGCAGCTTTGGGTATCGCAGCTACATGAACACAACAGCTTGCAGGGAAGACTCCTCTGCGGTGTTAACATGGATGGGGAAAGCAACTGATTTTCCCTTCTTCACCCAACAGAAAGAAATAAAAAAAAAAGCAGAGACAAGTCAGCCTTGAAACCTCGTTGGAGAGGTTTTCTATTACTATCTGTCCTAACAAGAAGGTATAGAGAATCTACCCAACTGGGAACCAAAACACAAGAGGATCTAACCATTACCTACGCTATTAAAAAAAAAAAAAAAAAAGGTTTTAGTTGGAGTTGGGCTTTAGGATTTAAACAGCAAAAGACGCAAACGTTCAAATCTTACGTTCTCCACCCCAAAAAAACAGAAGTATTAACAATACACACATGTCCACTCTTGCAATAGATTAGGAAATACTAGTGGTTACAAAAAGCAGTGAAAACTGCTGGATCTGACAAAAAGAATTTGTTTTAGCTTCAATGTCTATAGTTTCCACATGCACAAAAAAATAAAAATCCGAAGCAGCCTAGAAGAGACATTGCTGAGTAATAAGATGTCCTATGTGGTAAGCCTGTGAACACTGAAGAGTTAAAGTTGGGCTTTCAGAGAGGAAGATATAATAGACTATCCAGCTGTGTGCGGGGAGCCTGGAGTGCAGAGGTTAAGAGGCATGCTCCACTGTGCATATACTCAACATGAACAACTGTCATCCTCTTGTTTCACGCAGATTTGAAGGTTTTTATTTAAACCATACACACAAGCAACTCTCTAAAATCAAATCAACATTTCCAACCAAAACAATTGTACATGGAAAACCAGCACAAAAACTCACAAGCTTCCTCATTCAGCCATTTGAAGTAGAACTAAAGAAAAAAAATTTTTTTTTTTTTTAATTTTTACATTTTAGATAGGAGTAAGGGAGGGTTATAACCCATTATTTTTGTAACCATCTGTATTCTATTCAGGAGATTCTCCTTCACTTTGTGCCCCATAGCCAAAACAGGAAGTAAGAGGATATCCCTCCATAGTGAAGGAATCCCTGGTTCCAGTCCTTTAAAATATTCCTTTTTTTTTTTTAATTGAAATCAATGTTTAAAACAAATATTAGGCATCTATGTAACTGCCTTTCCACAAGGAAAACCTAATGTTTTTCACAAATTACCATAGGTTTTAAGGCACAGCTATAGTAAAGTATTACAAAGTGTTCATGTGACAGCTTTCCATGACATCAACATGTTTCACAGTTTGCTTCCTCAGGATGAATGGTATCACAGTGATGATTATAAGTCACATCATGTGAAAAGCCAAAACACAGGCATAAGCTACTCCCCAGACATACACAGGGGCAAGAAAGGAACAGAAACCAGAACTAAAAAGGTAAAAAAAACCCAAAAAACCACACAACAGCAAAAGCATAAGTCTTTCCCTTTAAAGTAGAATTTTAGGGTAGGAATAAAAATGGGCAGACAGGCAGGATTTTTAATTCAGAAGTGACATGCTTGGTCTCTTCTGCATCAAAGCTACCTACTTGTCTGTCCACCCATGTACAGTAAGCCGCGCCGGCACAGCTCACTGTACCAATTAGACAATGCCGAATTTGACGGAACTCCCGCACATGGGCATCTCACTGTACCAATTCGGCAAATCCGAATTTGACGGAACACCCGCCATGCGCAGGAGTGACATCTCCATGCAGCCAATGACAGTGGCCAGCATCAGGGAGCCATCCATCCAAAGATCCAGGCGGGGAGCTCCAGGACAGCTCATCGCGGGATCAAAGGTGAGCATAGTTCTGCTTTAAGAAGTGAAGATCCACCCAAATCCAAAGTAAAATCGGCATTATGCAGCAGATCATTAAAGTGGAACTACACTGCATCTGAACACTACAAACCAAACACTATCTGATTCATTTTTAACATTCACAGCAAACTCGCTCATCCATCCATGTCTCCATGCTTTATTTTGCTGAGAAATCACTGTTTTTCTGACCGTGGCTATCTTGAGTAAGGGGAGACGATTCATGTAGTATTTATTTCCTGGCATGCATCAGCCCTTAGCTCAGGCATGCATGCAAGAGGATGGAGTGCTAAGCTGAGAAAACCCCTCCTCCCCTCCTGAAGATTCTTGGGAAGTATGACATAATTTGCCTAGGCCAGAAACCAGGAAGTAACTAAAGAAATTAAAAAAAAAAAGTTTAAAACAAGTAAATGTGATATACTTGCCTGTCCATTTATTACTGCTAGCAGCATAAGGATTAAAAATAGTCATTGCTGACAGAGAATAAAGTTCCACATACAAAAATGAACATAACCATATACCATTGAAGAAAGCTTGTTGCTGGGACCCATAAATGCGTCAAAGGGCAAAGAGCCCAATCAAAATAAAGGTAACCTACCAGTAACAATGAAGTACTCCTTCAATCCAAGGCATACCACAAACCTAGGTACCTGAATTTGCCACCCTATCAAGGTATTTATATTTCCATTACTCCTCCCATGATCCAGCGCACTGCTTGCATCAGAACTCGTGAAAGAATTAATAAGGCAAGGTGCTGGAATGTTCTCAGGAAGCCCTGCAGCCATGATCTGCTTGCATTGCACAGAGAAGTACAGAGACCTATTAATGGACCTATTTTGGTACGTGCAGGTACATACATGTATGTCACATACCTCAAAAATCTGGTATTTCATGGGGGTGTGATACTGGAGTGGTTTCTGAGCATAGCTAGGCACACTAAGGTGCTGTCAATAAAAAAAACACCCCCTAGGCAGCAGGGGTATCTCTTTGCATTAACTATATAATAAAAAAACAAAAACAAAAAAAAACACAGTTCAAATATAAACACAAATTCAAATTTGAAAAATCCATGAAATTAAATAACATAACCTGCCATAATTAATTCATTTTACATTTTTTTTTTTCCATCGTAGCTTGGTTACATCTTTCAACACCCTCCAGACCCTATTCCCCAAAGCTCAATCACAACGTAGGAATGCATAGGCATCAACCAAGTTAAAGGAAAGTGAAAACGTTACTACTATAGAAAAGTGAAAGGAGAGACACTGGATGACTAAGACCCATGAGTGTGGCCTGCTGGGATGTAGTGCCGCATAAATCATGAGTGGCATACCTCACTTTCCATTAGAAATACTCTGCCAGTAGAGCTGAACCTAAATGGTCCACTGAGGATGTGAAATGAGAACTTCACCACCTTCCTGTGGCACCAGGACTTCCTGAGTTTGGCAGCTTGGGGTACACTGGTCAGAAGTTATTATTTCCAAGAACTATATACTCTATACTCAAGAGGATCTGTCAGAAGTAATTAGTGTACAAAGGAGAAGAATAGAAGTGATTTAAATGAGGAAATCTAGTTTGTAAACAAGAGAAGTTCTTCCAAACTACTGTTCAATACACGTACACGCCAGATGCTAAAGATATGTAAAAAAGAGAGAAAAAAAAAAAAAGGGTTTTGTTTCCAAAACTGAAAAAAATCTTGATAACCAGTCTCTTAGAACCAATTACTAGCCCGTTTATTAAATCTATTGTTATTTTACAGCAGACATAAAATGATTTGTCTTTAAAAATGGACACTATTCCAATAACTGTTTAAATTAGGATCCCCGAAGCCAGGCAGAACGCCTATAAAAACCTGACACATAACTTTCTTCATGCCCAATGTTTTCTTTGCGTCAGCTCTATTGTTTGCAATGGATGCAATGCTTCCTGGGACTAAAATGTCAAAACTCAACTCCAAACATTAACTTTTCCTAAAAACTGATACAACATATACAATTGCTAGTCATTTCCTAATTTAATATAGTTAATTATGGCCTAAAACATGTGCCTATTTCTTTATAGCCATGGCAAAACTGGGGATATTCTGTACAGTGTGTGGGCAAAGAACACATGCAGAAATGTAATTTTCTGGGAATGTGGCTGGCATTGGCAGTGTGAGGATGCAATGACTGTGAGCTCTGCGAACTATGAGACTACAGCCATAGTACACTGGTTTTTAATACGGTCTAGTGCTTGGGTAGGGACAAAAGGGAGGCAACAAGGTCCCATGGGGTGCCAGATCAAACGTCTGTCTGCAACCATTTGACCATGGTTGGAGAGAAAGAAAATGGCTTGATTCCCCCATGAACACAGTCCGTGTTGATTGGGGAAACCCCTACCACAGCACTATTATTTTCTTCCCTCGGGAAGCCTTCCCTACCAGCAGAACACAAGGATTACTGTTGCCAGCTATAGCCGGTGGCACTAATCATTCGAGAAGTCCCAAAAGGCTGGTTGTACACAAGTCGATCAATGGACCAGACTTGGGTAAAACCAGGGTGCCCATACATGGATCAACATACGGAGACTGGAGCCAAACTTATACAAGCTAGAGATTCCCTTTAATAACTCCTAAGGAAAGCTAAGGCCTCTGACCAAATTTCAACACAGATTTTATTAGCCTGGCAACAAATGCGGCAAACATTTACCACATAGATTTCATAGAGAGAGAGCCACTAAATCTATTCCACAAATTACCTCATCAGATAGTCTCACTCACCTCCAACAGGAAATCTCTAATGCCTTCCACAGTAACCACAAATTGTTCTATAATTTAACAGAAGGCCATCTAAATAACCCTACAACAGAAAAAGTGTGATCACGTAAGGTCTTACATCGCCTCCAATAACCTTCCTAAAATAGCCCACAAGGAACATCAGTTACCAGAAACCCCTATTTTGGTACACAACTTTGCCTGGGCCATAGCAAACTCTAAAATGGAGTAAAGCCCCTAAGCCAGATGGCCTTCTATTATCATACTACAATACATTCCAAGGACACTTCCTGAATGCAAACAACTCACTCACTCCTGACTTTCTCCAAGCACCTTAGGGATGCACCAAAATTTCGGTGGCCGAAACTTTTCGGCCGAAAACACCCCTTTTGGCCATTGGCCGAAATGAAAAAAAAAAAAAAAGCACCGATACAGGTGTCGAAAAAATGCCACCGCCCGCTAGTTCTCAGCCTTACCTGAGAAACCATCAATCCCGGCGCTGGTCATAGAGATGAGTGAAGGAAAGATAGCCGCCACTCATCTCTATGCCATTGGAGGGCCGGAGCGATGTCACTTCCCGTTCCGGCCATTTTTTTTCTTTTTAAGTATTAGGTCAATGCTTTTTTTGATCCAATGCTTTACATTGTAGAGGCGAGATGTGGGGTCTTATTGACCCCATATCTCTCCATAAAGAGGACCTGTCACTAATTATTTCTATCACAGGGGATGCACGCATTTCTTGTGAAAAGAATAAAAGTGATAACATTTTTTTGAAGGGACAGTGCAAAAAAACCCCCCCAAAACTATTAAATAGAAAAAAAGTTTAAAGTGCCCCCGTGCTCGCACGTAGTGGTGAACGCATATGTAGGCCATGCCCACATATATAAACAGCGTTAAAACCACACACGTGAGGTATCGCCACAAACATCAGAGCAAGAGCAATAATTCCAGCACTAGACCTTCTCTAACTTTACACTGCTAACCTGTAGAAATTTGTAAAGCATCACCCATGGAGATTTTTAAGTACTGTAGTTTCACACCATTCCATGAGCGTGCGCAATTTTAAAGCGTGACATGTTGGGTATCTATTTACTTGCTGTAACATCTTCTTTCATATTTTACAAAAAAAATTGGGGTATAGATTTTTCTTTATTTGTTTTTTTTAATCAATGTATTTTTTTCCAAAAAATATATATTCATTTTTTAAAACTGCGCATATTGGTTTTGGTTTTTGGCCAAGTACATTTTGAATTTTCGTTCTCGGCACCAGAATTTTAATTTCGGTGTACCACTAATGCACATATTGTATTACAGTCCTCCCAAAAGAAGGAAAGAATCTAACCAGCTATAGACCAGTATTATTGGATGTTTACCTCAAGGGTTTTTTTTTGTTTTTTTTTTTTGTTTTTTTTTAAAGACCTTCGAGTCCTGCCTTAACCCTTGCCTCTATTCTGAACAGGTCGGTTTTGTGGAGGCCAAAAAGGCTCAAGTGAACACCACAAAACTTATAGCTCTTACCCAGTTGGCTTGGTCAAAGGCCCAGAATTTGATGTTCCCATCCACAAATGCTGAAAACTAGCTCGCTCAGATCCTAGCTATGTACTTTAACGTCTGCAAGTGTGAATGCTAAAAGGACTTCTATCCAACCCATTCTCGATTCAAAGTGGTACCCGGCAGGGATGCCCGTTATGCTCATCAATTTTCATATTAAACCCTAGAGTCTCTCTTGCATAAAAAAAAATGCAGATAACCCCTTTAACAAAGGTATACTTTACAAAGAAAAATAGTTTAAGATTGCAGTTTAATTTTGATGTTCCCCTATTCTTCGTTCTAACCTGACAGTCTCCCTTCCCAATTTAGAGACGTTATAAAGCTTCCTATTCGTACCTTGTGTTTTTCATCTGCATAAGATGTGCACGGATCGTGTAGTTTTATGGTGTCACTTGGTTCCCTGTACACAGAGTAGATTGAACTGCCCATCATTCCCTTTTGTACCTCACATTCCTGTGTCAGAAGTTTCTGCAAGCATGAGGCACGCAGCATGATACTGCACAGGATAATGCATGACCCCTCTCTGTAGTCTAAGAACTGACACTTCCTGTGAAGAAACTACATATCCCAAAACCCTGGGTCTCTCAGTGTAATGTTCTGAAGGTGAAAGCTAGCAATTGTGATCACTATATCATCACATATGAAGTCTGAGGGCCTTAGTATATCCGTACCAGCATGGGAGCTGGCTCTACTCAAAAACAGTTTCTCGTTCCGCTCTCTGTTAAATATTAAGGCCCACATATTCCTTGGGACCTGTCTAAAACCTATGTATTGAACTGCCCATCATTCCCTTATGTACCACTAGCCCCTCCCTCTTAGATTGTAAGCTCCATGAAGCAGGGCACTCCTAACACTCTTGTATTGAACTGTATTGCCTCCCGTTATATTGTAAAGCGCTGAGCAAACTGTTGGAGCTATATAAATCCTGTATAATAATAATAATTCCAGGCAATTAAACCAAAAAAAACGAATGCAGGAATCCAAGAATAAAAAGCCTGAATATATTTTTTTGCTTTTGGGTTTATTACCACTTTAAACTCAAGCTTCCAGCCTGTTCACTTAATGATATCACTCAACCTTCACAGTGGATCTTGTTGGAAATGTGAGGATCTCAAATCCTATGGGGGGGCTGGAGGGAGGTGTGGGGAAGAGAGTGCCGGTAATTAGTGCTTACTTGCATTTTCATACAAAGAACACTATAAAGTGCCAACGGCATGGCTTCTTAGTAGAAGAATCCGGGTGCCTAACTGGCCTGCCGCTATCCAGATCTTTCACCAACTGAAAATATCTGGCATATCTTGAAACAACAAATACAACGACCGAGGACTATTGAGCAGTTAGAATCCTATATCAGGTAAGAATGGTAGAACATTCCCATCCCAAAACTCCAGCAACTGGTCTCCTCAGTTCCCAGACATGCTACAACGTGATAAACATGCCCCTGCCCCAACGTTTTTGAGAAATGTAGCTGCCAACAATTTCAGAATTACCTTATTGTTTTCTTAAAATGGTCCATTTTCTTAGTTTAAACATTTAATATGTTTTCTATTTCTATTGTGAATAAAATAAGAGTTTCTGAGATTTGCCAATCATTGCATTCAATTTCTATGTATTTCCTAGATTGTAAGCTCCAAGGAGCAGGGCCCAAAAATCCCTCTTGCATTGAACTGTATTGTTACTGTACTGTCTCCCACCATAATGTAAAGCACCGAGCAAACTGTTGGCGCTATATAAATCCTGTATAATAATAATAATAATAATAATAATAATAAATAAAAAGTAGATTTTACACAGAGTCCCAACTTTTTTGAAATTGGGATTAGGGAAATATATCCATAGTCAGGATTAGTAAAGGACAGCATGGGGGTAAATGTGCAAATAAATAATCAGACTATTTATTACGGTGAGAAAGAATTTTTCCCCATAAGCAAAAATTATATAAACCGCACTATGGAATTTTGTTTAGTCTTCCTCTAAACCAATACCCCATGAATTTGCAAGATGATGATGAGAATGCCTATTTTTCATTCTAGACAAAATATTACCCAAAATAGAAGCCTGTACTGAAAGTCAAAAGACACTCTAAGTGCCAAGAAATCAATACAAACAGTGTTAATACATAATATATCAACATATACCAAGATGCTGTACAATAATTTATTGAAAACAAGTTGCGAACACCATGAGCAGCCACTAGGTGGCAGTGTTTGCCACCACTCAAGTAAGTGAAACTAAACAGCTAATGAAGGAAACCTGTGAGGACCAAATATATGGGATGCCATTTCTGAAAATGCTAATTGCTTGGCTGTCCTGGGGATGCTTGGACTTCAGCACTTTCTGAGTCACAAACCAAAACAAGTATAATTATACAATTGTGGACAAAATTTGTTAGTACCCTTCTTTGAAAAAAAAAACATATTTTTCTATGTATTACCTTGAAACTAACCTAAGTTATCGGCATCCAACATTTTTTATTCCATTTTTAATACAAAAAAAGAAAAAAAAAATCAGACTTCCTTTTGATTCAACAGAAAGTCTTAAAAAACATAAAACAAATTAAAACTGCACAAATAAAATATTTTGCTTCATAACCATTAAAGGCAATCATTGCGACAAAGCGATTTCTGTAGCTCTCAGCTTCTAACTTCAGCTTGTACAGTTAAGCTTTGACAATAAAACGTGGAGGGTGATTGGTTTCTATGTGGAGATGCACAAGATTTTGCACTCTTCAGTTTTAGTAAATCCACCCCATAGTTTGGGCACACTATTCCTGAACAAGCAGCTCCAGTTGTCTCAGGTGTGAAGGGTGCCTACTCCAGACTGAATTTTTCAGTTACATCTATAGATCAAGGTCACCAAACTTTTCAGTATAAGGGCTACACTGTATAATTTATAAAATATTCACAGGCTGAAAAAAAAAAAAAACGTTTTCTACATTTATCATATTTAAAATAACAAATACCTTTTTCTCTTTTTATTTTGTAATCAACTTGATATTACTTTGAATAAAATCAGGTAAAAAAAAGAAAAATAAATAAATTCCAAACAAACTTCAGCCTATCAGAGCCGTCCCATAGATCCGAGTCTACCTCTTACATTAGGTCCCCCTCAAGAGTACCCACGTATATAATACATATATTATATTATATATGCACTGGGCCAGATTTGGAGACCCCTGCCATAGATGTTCAATAGGATTCAGATCAGGGATCATAGAAGGCCATCCAAGAATAGTCCAATGTTCTGTTCTTAGCCATTCTTAGGTACTTTTAGCTTTGTATTTTGAGACATTATCCTGTTGGAAGCCTCAAAACCTACAACTGAGAAAGAGCTTTGTGACATTGGCCTAGTCTAGAGATTTTATAAAGCTCAGCACATTTAAGGCACCCTATACTATATGCAGCAAAGCAGCCCCAATATTTAACCAAGCCCCCTCCGTGTTTCACAGTAGATATGGTGTTCCCTGAAAGGATTTTGTTGCTTCCAGTTTGTTTCTTGTTTACAAGCTGGTATCTGATCAAACCAATCTTGGTTTGATTGAATGCTTTTGAAGGGCAGAGAAGAAATCTGGGGCCTAACAGACCTCAGATCTCTCAGTAAAGATCACCTGTCATCGCACATACTATCACAAAAAGGATGTTGTTCATGTTGCTAATAAATAAACAAAGTTAATCCCCCCCAAAAAGGAAAACCACTAAAAAGGTAAATAAAATAAGTAACAAAATTACAAAAAAAAAAAATATTAAAAAGCACCCTCATTCCCCTATACTCACATGCAAATCCAAACACACGTGAGGTATTGTCGCAAATGCCAGGGTGAGAACAATATTTCTAGCACAAGATCTCCTGTTTAACTATAAACTGGTAACCTGTAAATACCTTTAAACCATTGCCTATGGATTATTTAATGTGCCAAGATTTGTCAACACTCCACGGGCATGTGCAATTTTAAAGCGTAACATGTCTGGCATGTATTTACTTAGAATATTAAAGATGTTGTTATGCTATCAAAAATCTGGGTGCTATATAGTGTTTGCATGCACTAAAATTCATTACACTTTATTTTTTTCTGAAAATTTGCATTTGATAAAATAGCTGCGCAAAGATCACAACAAAAAAAATTGCAACAAAAACTATTTTATCCTCCATGGCCTTTGCTTTCAGAAAATACATAATGTTTGGGGGTTCCAAGTTAATTTTCTTGCAAAAAATGCAGATTTTTACATGTTTGTGAGAAGAATCAGAATTGGGCCAGTTTCGTGATTAGAACATGCAGCAACGCACTGTGAACCCTACATAAATACTGGTATGGAGGTGTCATGAATAGGGGGAAAACAAAGGGGTGTAAGCAAAGACAAGGTTCATAAATCCAGACACAAAAATACATTGGCTGCCACAACTCACAAATTACAGACATGCATCGAGACATCAGCACCATGTGTTCAGAAATCTCTGATTTCAGATAAACAGGTTGTACATAAGATTTTGTTTTTTGTTTGTTTTTTTGTTAAGAACAAATGTGCTGCTTTTTCTACCAGTTAACGCAGAACTCCAGCCAAACAGAACAGAATAAAATGACAAAAAAAACTAAATCAGATTTTTTTTATTAGATTCACTTTTAAACCAGAGATATCCCACATAGACTGAGGACTTCTAGCAGCAGATGAAAAGTACTAAGCCCAGGTTCACACTTGTGCGGTATGGCATATCGCATGTGATTCACAAAGGAACCGCACCGCATTCCTGTGCAAATCACATGCGATTTCTGTGCGGTGCAATTTCAGCTATACGTTTTGTGCACACTGCATCCGCACCAAAAGAGTGCAGGACCCTTTTTTAGTCCACACCAGAATTGGATCGCAAGGGTGTTGACACCCATGCGATCCAATTCTGCACTGTGTTTTGTGAAAAGATTTTGGGGTGTCGTTAATTTAAAATACAGAACCGCAATGGTTCGTGTGAATGGGCTGCGATTATGATGCGATGCAGAAATCGCACAGAAACCGATGCAAATTTTGCACCACATCAGTGTGAACCCTGGCTAATGGTCAGCAACATTTAACACACCTATGAGCCCAGGTCATTCTGGACAAGCCAAGCCTGTGACTGGACAGTGAAAAGAGAAGCAGCACAATGATGAGCTCACCTTTCTGCCACTCAGCTTACTCCACCTATCTGCATGCTTCTTTTCAGTACACAAATTGACTGGCACCTTGTACTGCTTCCTTCACTCATACTCCAACCTCTGCTACATAGTTTATGCAAGATGCTGATACCAAGTCAAATTCAGGTACTTTCACTGCTTGCATTTTAAAAAATACATTTGATGATGCAATAAGGATTATAGATCTATGTTAATTTGTGTCTTTTATATCAGTGTGCACTAGGATTAAACCTCCATTCACACCTGGACGTTTTGGGATTGCAATCTCAAATCCCACATCGCATTACGTGAAGCTTGTTGCCCAAAAAGGAGTAAGATATTATGTTTGGGCCACAAGCTTCACACAATACGATTTGCCGCAATTGCCGTGCGATAAATCACGTGAAATTTCCATAAAAAAATAATGCTACTTGAACCTGCATTTTGCGATTGTAGTGCGTTTTGGATTGCGGGCAGAATTGTAGTGCTTCTGCCGCAATCCAAAACGCCCAGGTATGAATGGAGCCTCACAAAGCGGACACAGAGCTTGATTTGGTTACTCAGCATACGATTGTACGGAGCATCAAATTGCTTCCATGTGCAAGGGTAACCTGAAGGAAAAGTTCTTTTTTTTTTATCACTGGGGCCAGCGCCTTATTTACTCACTCAGCAGATACGCTTCTGCTGAGCGTTAATAGAGCCCAACACTCCCTTTTCCTGTCACGCACTTAATCGGTGCTCATCACACTGAAAGGTCTCGGCCCTCCATGCTAGTTCCCTGGTTTGGTGCAAAAGACAGGTGGGGAGGTGAGTAGGATACCCTTGGCCCCGAGTGTACGCAAATTAACGGCCCCACTAAACTGGGTTTTTTCCATGGGGCCGCTAATTTGCATACCTGTCTTTGTGCTGGGAGCACGCCGCACGGCACACTCCCAGCACAAAGACAGGAGTGTCAGTGAGAGCTCCGGGTCCCGTTCTAATAATCGAGACCCGGAACTCCTGATTCTGGGTCATGTGATTGCTGTGAAAGCCTCCGATTGGATATAACAGTGATCAGTCATTATGAAGCCCACAACCCCTTCTTTTCTCTCTCTGAATGGAGGCGAGAGATACATTGTATCTCTCTCTGTCCTTTTAGACAAACATTTTTTTTGTAAAAAAATAAACAAAAATAAATAAATAAAAATACCTAGATCAAGGTTTGATCTAGGTCAGTGCCAGGGTGAGTGTTTGGGTCAGGGTCAGTATTTTTTTTTTTCCAGGATTTTTTATTTTTAAATTAGTATCAGTGTCAGTTAGTGGTAGAATATTAAAAAAAAAAAACACCAAAAACCGCAATTGTTTCTGTGCCGTACTGTGGGTACAAACAACAGTGAACATACACATATGTGGTATGGCTACGATTGTCAGGAGCAAGAGAAATTATTTTGAGTTGTTCTTTGGTGGTTGGTTATAGTAGTAGCAAGAAATGTATAACTAAATTAAACAAAAAATGTTTGTTTGTGTTTTCCTTTTTTGGGTCAGTTTTCCTGTGATAATAATAATAATTAAAGAAAAAAAAAAAAATCAGGAGATATCCATTACCATTTACAGCCAAATGAAAGCCCAATTTGTCCTTAAAAAAACAAGGTATAATCCACCTGGATGCACAAAGTAGTTGTGATGATATGTACAGTTTTGCTAACACAGGTCAAAGTCGCAAAATTGTGCTTAGGCTTTAAGATTTGTTTTACCCTTCGGTGTAAAGGGGTTAAATATTATTATTAACAGTTTGCACAGCGCTTTACAAATGGTTTTGGTTTTATATATATATATATATATATATATATATATATATATATATATATATATATATATATTTTTTTTTTTATCAGAACGAGTAGATTGTCATGAGGGACAAGTAGTTTGGGCCCCCGATTTAGTCCCTTGGGAAGTAGGTTTTTTAAAAAATGGCCACAGAACTGGTAATTCCTGCCTATTATACCTCCTTGCTGAAGAGGACAGGAAGGTGAATGAAAGGACTGCCTCTTCCATTCACCGATTTAAATTTAGAGAAGCAATTATACAGCCTCTATGAATGGAGGCAAAAAACAAAAAGGGTGGGCATATTTGGGCACTCTTGATGTGTGCCCAGGGGCATATTTACCACAAGGCGTTTGCCCAGGGCGGCATTTTTAATGGAGGCAGCAACACCACCCTCCGGAAGAAAGGACTCATGTAACAGGTGACCAGGGCTGGCGACAGGGCCAATCTTCAAGGAGAGTGGAGACTCCACCTGGAGGGGACAGGGCAGGCAGCCAGGCGAGGGGTGATCATCTGATAGCAGACAGCTGACCATGGCAGGGAGAGCTCACATACACATAGTGGTGAAGTGTGGGAACTCCAGCAGACCAAATCTGCTGATCTGTCTGCGATCCTTTGCTTATACCTCCGGTGACAACCTTCCAGCTGTCACTTGTCCTACACTCCTCTCCTCCTTCATTCCCTTCCCTCCCCCCATGGTAGCAGACATCCGCACAGCTCCTATAAACAGGAGTTTAAGAAGACGCTGCCAGGTGAGGGTGACAATTGTATAAAAACTCTCTCTCTCATTTCAACAGGTTACAACCATCTCTCCCCCAAAAGCAACATAAAAAAGCAAGATACCATCAACATAAAAATATAATCCGCTCTGCCCTTTAGCACCAATAGGAAATAAAAAGGTAAGTTACCGGCATTATTTCTGCCAATAGGATATGAACACTGGTGGGGGTGTAAGGTTCACCTCAATATTTAATAGGATCATTTAAGGGTTATAAAGATAAACTAATTTGTCAGACAAATTTACCATCCTGTCAATTAAGGCCTGAAAGGACAGAAACCATCATCTACTGTATCCCAACAATCACCCAACTGTAAGGAGGTATAGGATGGAGCCTACAAGCAGACTAAACTGAAGCTTTCCCCTGCAGGGACCCCTAGTGGCAAAAATGAATATTTATCTTGTTTGAGAACTGCATTGAGTACTACAGTGTTACTTGAATTGTATTCCAGGATTTGCTTGTCTTCAGGTGACAGAACTTGCAACAATTTAAGACTTTACATAAAGTCTCAGAAATCTTTCATTAAGGTCTTTATGTTCTATAGTTTGAATACCATAGATATATTATTTCTCATTGTAAAGAACATATTCCATACTTTTTTCTTTTCAATTTTGGAAACGGCTTTGGAAAAATTTCTATACACAAATGCTTGATTTATCAGTAGCTGCAAAGTTCAGATCCTATTTCAAAATAACAAGCGGACTTTATATTACATCCAGGTGCTATGCAGGGATCACACATTTGCTTATTACACATTTGATTGGTGTAAAGCCCCCCAGGAAACTGGTTTTTTTTTTTTCTGAGGGCTTTACACCATTCAGCTGTGAAGACAGCAGAGACTCTGGTTTTTGACAGATGAATGACAGGAAGGAAAAAGGAAGCAGGAGAGGGCAACACTTAACGTGGAAGGAAAAGCATGCTTTCAAATAACTCCCCACAATCAATTAAACCATAAATGTAAAATGTTTAAAAGATGTCTGTGGCACTTTTAAAAAAAAAATTGCCATCACGTGAATGCAAAGACTGCATTTATTTATTTTATACAGGCAGGGTGGCTGTTAGGCATAGTATCCGTTTCCTCTTAGTGGCATCATTTTGCAGAAGTGAAGTGCCTAGCCAATGGGCATAAACATTAAAGGCTAGGAGGTGCTGGGCTGGACAGGATCAGGAGGGATGGAGGTGGGGCCAAGCGTGATGGGATTGGAGCTGAGCAGGGTTCCGCTGTGCACCGACAATGGTACCAGGAAGTGCCTTGCCAGCAGCCACATTCGGCTACAGAGGCACACCATTATCGGTAAAGTACATGAGAATTGCTAGATTAGGCAGTTGCTTCTAATCATAAATTAGTAATTACAAAAATGCATAAAATATTTTTTATAACACGCATACTAATCAAGTGCAAATTTTAATTTTTAACTGGAATTCCACATCAAAGGACAACTTTACTTTTGGACAGATATAATTTAATGAACCCCCCCCCCCCCCCCAAAAAAAAACATTCTAGCCCCAAAGGTTTATAATCACCTATCCACACACCTGACAGACCTCCACTGAGAACTACTACTGTAAAGTCTCCCAGCCAGTCAGCTGCTTCTTCGAAAACATCCATTTTCATTTACTTGGGAAATCTCTACCCAACATCTCCTACCTTCATTCAGAGACTTAGTAAACACACTTACAGCACACTAATGATCTACACTGGTTATATAAAAACCATATAACCCTCTTACCATACACAGTGAGAGGAAACATTCCCTTTCTACATTGCTAGTCATTTTTACCAGCTCCATTTCACAGATTGATGCTCATGTTGTGGACACCCCATTGTGATATTCTCAAATGTTTCTCCCTTTTTCTTGTGCTCCCTTAGAATGAAATGCTGTATATATTTAAGCTGTATGAAAAAATAAGTTGATGTTCTGGTTACAGCTATCAATAAAATGGTTCAAATAATGGAGAAACTTTTAAAAATGTAGGAAAATAGCTTAACAGATGGAAATGAAAATGAAGAGAGCAAGCCAAGCTAGTCACTGTACCTTCCTGTGATGAGACGATGAGTGGTAAGTAGTCCGGTATGTATTCCTTTCGATCCTCAATATCTTTGCTTCCGGGTGGAGGGAACTGCAGCACATTATTTTTGCTGACAGGAAAAGCTGGGATCTGATGAGGGAATGTGACTGGTTCAATGTTATGAATATAATCTTCCAGTTCATGGAGATTCACTCCCATTAGTTTGAAGGCTTGGCCTACATCATCCAAAACAGGGTCCGTCCGTCCATCTACAATACAAAAGGGATCAATGGGCTATAGTTATTACAAAAGATAAACTTCAGTTTTGTGAAATGACAAATTACCTGAGGGTGAAGATATACAGTATAGATTTCAGCAAAGTTCATTCGCACCTGCTCCTGTTCTAGGAATACAGAAAAGACTTAAAGCCAAATCACACCTGAGCGTTTCCACAATACATGTCAGTGCATCTGCTCTATGCACTGTGTGTTAAGGTGCCATTCGCTGTAAATGGAACCCCAATGCACTGTAACCTAACATCCATCAAAGCATTTTGAAAAAAGGGTCATGCACTTTTTTGTCCATTGTGATATGTGGCAAGCCGGTTCAATGAATGGACTGCAGTAATGCAATGCATGTTGAGGATTGCTTTAATCCGAATGAGCCCTTACAAGTTCCTTTCTAAAACTATGTAAGAGTTGACCTTCATTATAATCAAATAGTTTTTTCTCTCTTTTCTTTAATCACAATAAAGAGACCAGACCTGGCATTGCTTTACACATAAAAGGCTCTTAAATAATATCTGTGCAAATATGAATCTCCCAGTGCAGGATTTGAAAAGTAAATTGACTTCAATCTCAGTACAAAGTGATTCTAAAGGCTGGGTGTTTTTACCTTAACGCATTTCCTGTATTATGGTAAAAAACAACCTACCAACTATTGCCCCCCTCTCCGTCCATCTAAACACTTACCCGAGCCTGTCAGGGATCCAGTGCTGTACCCTGCTACAGTCTTCTCTTCCCTTTCCTCCTCTTCTCACAGAGACTAAAGCAGGAGCCATAGGCGTGAGGAGGAATCAGGGAGGGGGGCCAAGCCGTGCTGTCTGTGTCAATGGAAAAAGGCATGGCGGCTAGGGAGCGAGCCCACAGGTGTGGCCCTATAGCAAGCCGCTTGCTATTGAGGCACACAGAGAAGAGTAGCCTGAAGCCCTGCAGGGGACCCTAGATGAGGAGGATCAGGGCTGCTCTGTGAAAAACCATTGCACAGAGCAGGTAAGTATAACATGTTTGTTATTTTTTTTAAGAAAAATAATTTGAGGCTTTACAATAACTTCAGTCTTCCGCTACCAGAACAGGCATTTTTTGCACATTTAAAAAATCATTTTGGGCATGAAGACTAGTTAAAACCCCCAAACATTATCTAAAAGCAGATCCTGGATATTAAAGTAGTGGTAGTTCCAATGTTTTATGTTACATGTTATTTGTGCAATGGTTTACCAAATGCAAATGTCCAATAAAACATATACTAAAGCTCCTTTTAGTGCACACAAGCGCAATATATTTCCAATTTTGACAAAGTAAACGAGAAGTTGTGCCGAGTACATAGATACTCAAACATGTTCAGCTGTAAAACTGTGCGCACCAATAAAATAACAAATTTCAGTACCCACAATTTTCCATAGTCAACATATAAAAGGCCGTGCAAATCATCATTTTAGAATTAACTGTGAATAATGAGCCTAGAATTATTGATCTCTCAATCCAGTGCAAGCTATGATATGTACTTGTGTAGCCCAAGCGAGATTTTGTGCACAGGCACCACGACAGGCGTGTTTATGTATGTACGAGTGTGTACTTGGAGGCAGGATGGGCTCAACAATTTTTTGGAATTGCTTTGGCATAACTATTTTTTTGACACTTTTTCACTAAAGCTAGGCTCACACTCATTTGATGCGGTACATCCCATGTGATTCGCACAGGAATGCATTCCTATGCAAATCACATGCCATTTGTGTGTGCGTTGCGATTTGAGCCATACATTATGTATGGCTCAAATCACACTGCATCTGCACCAAAAAGGTGCAGGACCCTTTTTTGGATCTGGCACTAGAATCAGATCGCATGGGTATTCACATCTATGCAATCCGATTCTGCACATCGCACCGCGTTTTGCCGACTGATTTTGGGGTGTTTTTAACTTAACATACACACCCGCAGCGGTTCGCATGAACGGGGTGCGATTCTGATGCAGTGCAGAATTCACACACAAAACACTGCAAATTCTGCACCGCATCAGTGTGAACCCAGGCTAAAACTCTGTATCAAACGGGACAAAATGTCTCCTATATAATATGATGCCTTTGTGACACAGAGCAATGTTATACACGACTTAGTAAACACTTGTGGGGGTCAGAGAAAGCCAACAGTCGGCTTGTGAAAGATAAACACACTCCTGGCTGTTGTGGCAGCTGCAATGTGTGTGTAAAACCCCACGTAAGCCTTGTGTCAGTGGCAGCAAAAGGAAAGCAGTCAACCAATCACAGTTTGAGGGAATGAGAATTCTAGGGATGCTCTGTACACCAATACATAACAGAATTCCCCCAAGGTGACATATTCACAAGAAGTGACTTTTTCAGCAGTTCTGAATTCAAATTCAATTACAACTACTTGAGCAGCAATTATATCCTCTATCTCATGTTATAGAAGTCATTAGAAAACCTTAAAAACCTTAAAAAGGATTGTAAACTTTTTTTTAAAATCAAAATAACAAACATGTTATAGTTACGTACACTGTAAAACGATTTCACACAGCAACCCCGATCCTCCTCTTCTCAGTGCCCTGTCGGCACTCCTGGCTCCTCACCAAGTGCCCCCATAGCAAGCTACTTGCTATGGGGGCACTTATGCGGGTTCGATCCAGAGCCGTGCTGTGTGTCCATTGGAACACAGAGCATGGCTCGGCCCTGCCTCCCACTCTCTGCTCACTGGCTGTGACTGACAGCAGAGGGAGCCAATGGCTCCCACCGCTGACTCTCTGTCCAGTGAAGACAGAAAGACGCTGTTCTCCAAGGGCACAACACAGGATTGAGATCGGGATAAGCAAGTATAAGGGGGTGGGGAGGGGGGGGGGGCAGCATACAGAAGATTTTTTACCATAATGCAGAGAATATATTAGGGTACAAACCCCCATCTTTTCAACCACTTTCACATTAGTCTTACGTTTCTTTTTATTCAGTTTTTTCCCCTCACAATGATGTTATTATTCAATCTAGTGCATTCTAGTAACAAGTTAGCATTCTCTCAAATCAAGATGCTACAGCAACATGTCCATTGTTACTTCATATTTCTTTTCTCTAGGCTTCCTAAGTCACAGCTAACTTCTGACATTATCCAGTGCTGATTTCACGTTAGATCCATTACACCAAGTCTCTGTACTGCTTTATTCTTTCAAACTGGACCAATTCTAAGGGTAATGGGAGACCCGGTCTGTTAAGGAAGATTTCTTTTACAGGATCTTCTTGATTGATTAAAGTTTGTAAAACACTAACATCAAGTATCACCAACAAGACCTTTGCCATGTTTGGGTCTCACCAGAAATCCTGCCTGCTACAATTAGAGGATGCTGGATAAATGCTTCAACATACTGTAAACTTCGAAACATATTTGTCACGTGCACTATTCAACACCGACAACTAAAAACTGGTGTACTAGCACCTTTTTACCACCTTCCTTGTGTCCCCCCCCCCCCCCTCCAAAAAATCTATTCCCATTTAAAATCAAAGGGTGCAGAGATGAGGATCCCTCAGGGTCAAGATTTAAGTAAAAGTAAAGGTAACTTATCACAGTAGAAATAATCAACTCACTCTAAACAGCTGTCAAAAATCAGAACAGTGCTCCAAATCTTAACCTAACTAGAAAAGAGTATAGGGGTTATAACCTCTACCAAGCTTTATTTTTTGTCCATCATCACGGAGACTAAAAGTTATGGGAAAACCCCCACATTTTTGAGTTGAGGAGATTTAAGCTAGCCACAGATGGTTCAAATCTCGGCCGGTTCAGCAGGGACCGGCCGAAATATCCTGTAGTTGCAGGAAAGAAAATTGCATTGTCTACGGCCTCTAATAGCACCTGGGAGGCCAAGAAAGGCCAACCCGCCAAAGTAGCTTCGCTAGAGTGTAAAAGCAGAAAAACTTTACTGAGGTCACAAATCTAAAAACATAATTTAGCCATAAACACATAAAAAAATGGCCTGCCTTACTCTCACTTCCTATTTTGTCTCCAGGACAAGAAGTGAAAGGAAAGCTACCCAAAGGGACACAGACGGCAGACAAACCTGACTGAGGTACATCCTAATCCAGGGGTCTCCAAACTTTCTAAGCAAAGGGCCAGTCTACTGTCCTTCAGACTTTAGGGGGGCCAGACTGTGGCCAGTGGAAGTGGAAAATGCCCCTGAGTCAGTGGGAGTAAATCATTCCTCAGGCTTGGTGGTCAGTAGGAGCATGTGTTTATTAAGAGGAGGGATAATGGCCCATCATTGGTATTGGTGGGAGGAATAGTACCCCATCAATAGTGCTGGTGGGGGAATAGTGCCCCATCTTTGGTATTGGCGGGAAGAAAAGTATACTATCATTGGTGTCAGTGGAATAAATAGTGCCCCATCATTGGTGTCATTGGGAAGAATAGTGCCCAATTGTTGGTTTCAGTGGGAGGAATTAGACCCCACTACTGGTGTAAGTGGAATGAATAGTGCCTCAGCCTTCTTGACAGTGGAAGGAATAGTGCTTCCTATCAATGAGAGAAATAGTAACCCGAGGGCCGGATAAGGGCAAGCAAAGGGCCACTTCCGACCCGCGGGCCGCAGTTTGGAGACCACTGTTCTAATCTAACAAAAAGAAAAAAAAAGTTTTGGCTTAGATACAATTGAATTCCTAGTAAAGTCAAGATCAGAATGACAACTTGAGAGCCTAAAAACATAAACAGTGGTAGATTGCATTATATTTACTGTTTACAGATTGATTTGAATATCAACAAATGCTTTGTAACAATGTAATCATTTAAGTATAACTGAAGGAAAAACTTTTTTTTTCAGTTTTGGAAGCGTGGAGAGGGATTAGAACACCTGTCCGTTTTTATTGTGGTCTGTGTCCCCATTAGGGAGATTCACCCTCTCTATTTGTCCTGTTAACTGCATCAACAAAAGTGAAAGTAAAAGACAATCCCAAATTTTAGGTTGTCTCCAGAACAGGAATAGTGGAGATATTTTTCCATTGTGGGATGCAAGTTCTGGTGACATCCAAGGACTCCATCACTTTAAAGGAATTTTTTTTTCTCCTTCCCTGTTTTGGCTACGGGACAGGAAGTGAAATCTGCCCAATGGGACACTGATGGAAAAAAACAAAACCTTCCAGGGGTTATAACCCTCTCTTACGCTATCTAAAACGGAAAAAAAAATTAAAGGCACTACTTTAAATGTAACGGTTTTTGGAAACCGTTAAATTGATGGGTTTAGTTAGGCTTTAAATGTAAACAAAAAGTGCCAGCCACATTCCACAGCTAGCACTGTTCACATGTAAATAAAAGCTGGCTGGCAGCTGCCAGTGTGGAAGGCGCACCCATCATTTCCAGCACACTGGATTCCTCGCCATTGCCACACTCATCTTAGCAGTACAGCCAACATGTGAAAACCAGCAGAAGCTGCCAATCAAAGTTACTGGCTCTTTGCTGTACACAGACTTGGCCCTGGTCACATGATCCAGAGGTGATCCTCCACTCTCAAAGTGTCTTGGCATATGCACATCACATATCCTAAAAAGCAATAGCTTTAACACAGTGGACAGAGTAGGATGGACCTGGCAGCATGTTATCAGGGAGCCGGCTGCCTGAACCAGGAAGAAACTGCCAGCTCCCTAAGATGTCAGAAAGTAAGACGGTGGTGCAGTACCCGGTGTGCCGCAATAGAATGGTGGATCACAACAGAACAACACTGAAGTCTCTGGGCATGCAGTGTGTGTGTGGAGAAGCCAGTGGACAAGTCAAAATGCATGGAGGGAGCCTAAAGTTTAGCTAAAACTAAAAAAATCAGCACAAGGGACATAACTTTCAGTTAGTATGATGTGTCCCCTGTCCTGATTCTTCTGCTTACAGGAGAAATCTTCAACTGCCTTACCCTCTGAATGAAGGGGCTATCATTCACCCACCCCCTCCACTTAACGATCTTGTCATTCATAGAAGCTGTAGTACAGCTTCTATGAATGGTGGATCGGGCAGGTATAGTTGAGCTCTCTTTATGAGAGCTCCTGACAGCCCTGTAGCTTTATTAACCTACACCACAATGCAATGCTAAAGGGGAAAGGGAGGGGGACTAGGAAAGATGAAGAATCAAGACAAGGGATACTTCATACTAACTGAAAGTTAGGTTCCTTGTGATGCTTTTTGTTTTGGATAAACCTAGGCTTTAAAGTGTTACTAAACCCAGGACCTTGCATTTACTATATCTGGTCTCCCACAGTACACACAACATGGAAATGCAATTCTTTTAGTCAATATAAACTGCTAAATACCTTTTATCATCAACAGTTAAAGCAGTCTTGTAACTTCAGCAGAGCACTGGTTAAAGCTTGTAGGAGGGGTTTTCTTTCTGCTCTAGGAGGATGTGAAACCCCTGACCCTCTGTCTGGACAGTGCTGATTGATCCTGTGCTGATCACATGCACTCTCCCAAGAAAAAAAAAAAACCTCTCTAGCAATACACACCAAACTGAGCATGTGCATGTGACCACGGGTTCAGTCTGTATCAGGTCGTCATTTCAACAAGAGGAGGAGCACAGAAGAAAGGATCAAACAGCCTTTTTACACAATGCGGAGGATTAACCACTTAGGTTCCACAGGGAGAATAACAAGCATGCTTTACTGCATATACAGATTTTACTGTTGTGGGTTTAGTAGCACTAAGCAAACCCGAGCAGAAAACAGAATAATAATTGCCGTATATCTATATCAAGAGATTTTGTTTTAATGAAGTTATTAAAACTGAAAGTGAAGACAATCTTCCTTATGTAATAAATCCCCACATTGTAGTCTTGTGACTTCTTTCAGTGTCCAACGGAGCACTGGTTAAAGTTTGTAGGAGGAATTTTCATTCTCCCCTGATTGTCCTATGAGGCTGCATAACCCTCATCCTCTGTCTGGACAGTGCTGATTGGCCCTGTGCTGATCACATGCACTCTCCCAAGGGAAAAAAAAAAAAACCTTTCTAGCAATACACACCAAACTGAGCATGTGCAGCTTGCCCCCAAGGCTCTTCACTATCAGCAGATGGATTTAGGACAATAGAGGGGGAGGATCAGAGAAGACCGGATCAAACAGCCTTTTACACAATGCGTAGGATTAAGCCCTTAGGTTCCACAGTAAGTATAACAAACATGCCTTACTACATATACAGACTGATTTTACTGTTGTGGGTTTAGTAACACTTTAACCTGTTAATACTAGCATCACGGAGGTGGGCCTTCTTCTGAGGAGCTGCATATATACACACACACCTGTGTATGTGCTAGAAGTACACTGCATAGCGCACTCCAAGCACAGAAACTTGGCTGTCACGGTCAGCTCCTGGTGACATACAAATGATCAAGAGCCAGGAGTAAAAGTAGGCTTCTGATCGACTGGCTATCGCAGTGATCATTCAATAAATCCTGCCCCTGTACTCTTAGTTTTGTTGTACAGCCCTTTGTACAAGTCAGGGGCTGCTCAAGGCTCTCTGCACTAACCAAGTTGACCATCACTGACTTGTAGCATCTCTGTTGTGTATTGTAAAGAAAAAATTCAGGGTTTATAAAAAAAAAACAAAAACACATACCCACCTCTATACTACAGCATTGGTGTGATACTGCAGCTGTCCCATGTTGGCTCTGAGACTGAGAACTGAGTGATCACATGTCCACTAATCACTTAGTTCTCCGTCTACTCCAAGTGGTGTCTGTCAGTCACTGCTTTCTGCTCCGTTGTAATCACTGGAGCACCAGGCTGGAAAGATCGTGGGCACAGCTGGCTTCTTGAGGTGCACAAGATCCAGAGTCAGCTGTCAATCAGGCAGCTGGTTGCATCCCGACAATATTATCAGGATCCCTCCAGAGCCTGGACCAGCTCTGTGATGGCAGCTGATAGTGGGAAATAGCCCTCTGTAAAGTGACTCTGGGTCCCAGGACAGAAAAAGTAAGGACAGTTTTGTGGCCCACAAGAAAAGTAAGGCCTAAAAAAGCTTTGACTATACTTCTCTATTAATAGTAAGCTCTGCAGCTCAGTGATAAGGGACAGAAAGGCGTCTAATCACAGGGCTTCCACCCACAATACACTGCTGATGGGTGGAATCTGCTGTAATAGGACCGTACTTTTCAGACATATAGATCAGATCTGTGCCCTGACGAGGTGATCTGATGAAAGAGACCCACACAGTCTGCAATAGGATATATAGATAGATCGATAGCAGATCTGTGTCCTGCAGAGGTGATCTAACAGAGATGGCACACACTGTCTCCCAGAGATCCACGCTTATCAGAGATATAGATCACAACTGTGTCCTGATGAGGTGATCTGGTGGAGGAGACACACACAGTCTGCAATGGGACCACACTTATAAGAGATGTAGATCAGATGTGTCCTGAGGAGGAGATCTGATGGAGAGGAAACACATAGTCTCCAATAGGACATTGATCAGATATATAGATCAGATGTGTGTCCTGCAGAGATGATCTAACAGAGATGGCACACACTGTCTCCCAGAGATCCACGCTTATCAGAGATATAGATCAGAACTGTGTCCTGATGAGGTGATCTGGTAGAGGACACACACAGTCTGCAATGGGACCACACTTATAAGAGATGTAGATCAGATGTGTGTCCTGAGGAGATCTGATAGAGATGACACAAGCTCCCATAGGACAACACTGATAGAGATATATATCTCAGATGTGTCCTGAAGAGGTGATCTGATGGAGAGGAAACACATATTCTCCAATAGGACATTGATCAGATATATAGATCAGATGTGTGTGCTGCAGAGGTGATCTAACAGAGATGGCATACACAGTCTTCTAGAGATCCACACTCATCAGAGATATAGATCAGATCTGTGTCCCGATGAGGTGATCTGGTGGAGGAGACACACACAGTCTGCAATGGGACCAAACTTATAACAGATATAGATCAGATGTGTGTCCTGAGGAGGAGATCTGATAGAGGTGACACAAGCTCCCATAGGACAACACTGATTATATATATATATATATATTAGTGAGAACTTGCATCAAAATGGTAGAGCTTTTTTTAAAGCACACATCAACTTGCTTCTTCTTTGTTTTTAAAGGCCCTTTTAGCCCAATTTTATTTAAAAGAAAGTTCATTAACATGCTTTCCACACAGGGGTATCCATCATCAAACAAATGCAACAAATATTCAGCCTCCTGGCTTGTACACAGATTTACATCTGTCTCCTGCACACTCTTTCCAAAATGGTTATTTCGCACACAGCTACTCTGGCTTCCACCTCTCCTCAGAGAAGCCCACCTGACTCCAAGGCAGTGACCTCCTGTGTGCCGGGGTGGAGCCCAGAACCATAGTCAGGTTATTATTTAAAGCCCTGCACACACCTGTACCATCAGTGTGCTGGGGGTCCAGAAAACATGGACCCAGGATTGGAGATTTCATCCCTCCCAGATCACTTAGAAATCTCCAGGCTCCAGATCACAAAACAGACTTTACAAATAAATGAGGAAACTGAAGAGCCAGTTTCCTCTGCATTAAATAAACCCCCTGGAGCCCAGGGCTATAAACTTGATTCTGACCGTGGCAGGATATCGCACTGCCACATATCTCAGATGTGTGTCCTGTGGAGGTGATCTGATGGAGCGGACACACACATTCTCCAATAGGACATTGATCAGATATATAGCTCCGATGTTTGTCCTGCAGAGGTGATCTAACAGAGATGGCATACACAGTGTCCCATAGAACCACACTTATCAGAGATATAGATTAGATCTGTCCTGATGAGGTGATCTGATAGAGATGACAGTCTACAATAGGACCACAATGATCATGTATATCTCAGATGTGGGCCCTGTGGAGGTGATCTGATGGAGAGGACACACACAGTCTCCAATAGGACACTGATGATATATATAGATCAGATCTGTCCTGATGAGGTGATCTGATAAGAAATGACACAGTCTACAATAGGACCACAGCAATCATTTATATCTCAGATGTGTGTCCTGTGGAGGTGATCTGACAGAGCGGACACACATATTCTCCAATAGGACATTGATCAGATGTGTGTCCTGCAAAGGTGATCTAACAGAGATGGCATACACAGTCTCCCATAGAACCACACTTATCAGAGATATAGATTAGATCTGTTCTGATGAGATGAGTCTATAATAGGACCACACTGATCATTTATATCTTAGATGTGTGTCCTGTGGAGGTGATTTGATGGCGAGGACACACATATTCTCCAATAGGACATTGATCAGATATATATCTCAGATGTGTGCCCTGTGGAGGTGATCTGATGGAGAGGACACACACAGTCTCCAATAGGACACTGATCATATATATAGATCAGATCTGTCCTGATGAGGTGATCTGATAGAGATGACACAGTCCTCAATAGGACCACAATGATCATTTATATCTCAGATGTGTGTCCTGTGGAGGTGATCTGATGGAGAAGACACCCAGCCTAGCTCCATCCTCCCTACACACACACACGTGCATTTGTTGACATCAGCCTGTCCTGCAGAGCCCGACTCCCCCCTCTGATTACAGCCACCCCCTCAATCTCCGGATCCATGGGGGGGTACAGTGATCCCAGCCGTCACACAGATCCACATGGAGGGTGTCCAGGTGCCCGATGACCTCTACCCCCCAATCCCATAGCCCCCAGCCACACTGCCTGGCTCTCGGTCCGGTGGATACTCACACAGCTCGGAGTAGCGGTGGGCCCCCCGGCACAGCTGCTGCAGGTACCTCTGCAAGACATCTGTGAGCAGGTCGCAGGCAGTCACCTGCACGGAATCCCAGCCCAGAGCTTGGCAGATCTGCGCCACCGACACCCGCAGCAGCGAGCGCGAGTAGCTCTCACACATCCCGATTTATCCGGCTCCCATCACACGTCCAGGCGCCTCGGGATCTCCGCTTCTCCCTCGATTAGCCGCACGGTCCCTTCCGCGCTCTCACTCCTGCCGCCATCTTTGCCTTCCCTCCCCTCGTCGCTGAGCTGAAGCTGCAGGCCGCACCAATCCATCGCAGTGCGGCTCGATCGGGTTACTTCCGGTTGTGATCCAGAGCTCGGCCATCAGGCGTTTCCAGAGGAGGGCGGGGTTATAGAGAAGCCGAGAGGTGACTAGGAGGAAGGCTGTGTACCGCTGCCCATTACTTCTATATCGGGGAAGTGGCGTGAATGGCTGTATTACCATGTGTGACAGAAAGTCTGCTACTAATCAGGAGGGCGAACACGGCGGCTTAGCCTTCTCTGCCAGAGACTCCTGGTTCTCACATGCCAAATTACCCCTAAAAGATTCCAGGGGACAGTCATGAGAACTGGAGCAGATGTGCAGACTAACCAATCAGCTTCTAGCTTTCATTTTCAAAACTTAGAAAAAAAAACTAAAGGCAAAGTTTTTCCTGGTGCCTCCATGGCAGCATACCTGTGATAAGCTCCGCCTTGTGCTCCTCCCTCAGGACCAGTGAATATTATAAAAAGGAAAGGACTAAGGTACCAACAGCATTCTCCTTTTTTCCCCTCATACTTCATGGTCAGTCAGGAGGTTACCTCCGTTGTGAGCAGCTTCTGCCTGGGTTCAGCTTCTCCCAGCCGCAGTCCCTACTCTTTGACAGCTAAGTGCTTATAAGATAGGGAGTCCCTTCTGTGGGTCTTTTGGGACAGCAGCTGTCTCTTAACCAAGAGCAGTGTATCTGGTGAGTACATGGCGTCTGTTGAAGCTTGGGACAGAGGGAGCAGCTATGCTTCGCCTTTTCTCAATAGTTTTTATGGTAGCTTCCCATGCGCTTGCCCTGTATTTTCAGTCTTGCTTCTCAAGTCCTTTGGTCTTCGACTTTGTGGCCTCCCCTTTCCTTTTCCTCACCCTCTCCCTCCAGGTACTTTATCTGTTTTCCCTGTGTGCCCGCTTCTTACTGGCCTTCCCCTGTTTCTGGTGCCTATAGAGCCCTGCGCACATTCCTCTCCCGATTTTTTTTTTTTTTTTTCTTTTTTTGTGGCCAGCATCTTCCCACCTGCTGTGCGAAGGCACCTGGCATGACTGGTCTGGCTGGTTGGGTCCATGCGCCATCGGGTGGCACATGCACAGTCAGCCAGAGTTACTCAAATTTTTTTTCTTCCAGGAAGGGAGGGAGTTTTCCCATTTTCTCCTCCCCCTTTTACTCTACGCTTTCTGACCTTTGAGATGAGCTGTTTTCAATCCAAACAAGACCCTCCTCTAAATCCAAAGGTAAGTGTCTCTGGCTGGGTAAGTAAAAAAAAAAAAAAAGTGCTCTTATGCTGGTAAATTTATGTATTTCAGCAGTGTACGCCAGAAGAGGTCCAAGGGGACATCCAGGCGCCATGAGGAATCTAATGAAGGCAGCCCGAGCCAAGATCGATTTTCCAGATCCAAACATTTGACTGGGGGACGTTCATCCATAAAAAGACAGCGACTGTTTCAGAGACTCAGAGAGCCAGCAGGTTGCGGACTTACTGAAAAAGGTTGTCAAAGATTCGCTCAAGGAACTAATAGCAGCTATTCCGTTGCAGCAATCATCACAGCTTTCTCAGGAGGCTGCAACAGACACAGTTCTACCAAGCCCATCCTCTGACAAACCCTCTCACCCTGCAGCAGATCGTCCGTTTAAACAGGCGAAGAAGATTCCTCGGATTAGGCTTCAGCTTTTCCCTGGTTCAACCCTATCTCCAGGCGGTCAAGCTTGCCATTGGTTGGGAAGCAACTGATTCCCCATTAAAGAAATCCAAGAGTTTCTTCCTATTTCTTAGAAAGCGAGTCTCCTTTCCTCTGATGGATGAAATCAGAAATGTTATAGAAGAATGGAAAAAGACAAAATATTTTCCCTCAATCACCTGGGCAAGCTATATTTGCTATCAAAAGCAGACTCTGGAATGTTGGATGGTCCACCGGTAGTGGATGCAGCAGTGGTCCATTTAGCAAAGAACATGATGTTACCTATGGACGACTCAACTTTGTTTAAAGACCCCCTAGACAGACGAATAGACCTTGACCTAAAGCAGGCCTATCAGATAGCCGAGAATGCCAGTAAACCGGCAATTGCACTGACATCTGTTTCCAATGCCTTGCGAGTATGGACCAACAACATAGAGACGGATATTCAACAGGGAGTTCCCAAGGAAGACAGTAAAGGCTCTGGATGTGCTCAAGCTCTCAGCCGACTTCATTGGTAAAGCAGCTATCGATACAATAAGATCAGAAAAAGCATACAGGCAAGGTATGCAGCGCTTAAACAAGTGTTATAAAGAAGACACTATAATATCTCTGTAGGGAAAGAAATAAGCTATCAGCCTGTCCAAGTTCCAAGTATGGTAAATAGACCATGTAGATTTGTGGAGTATTCAAAACAGCATAATATCAGCATGCGGTCCTGAAGATATCAATAAACGTATGCGCTTACCACAAGGACATACAAACTGAGCGTTGTATGTATGAAATCAGGTGTGTCATCAATGGAAAAGGAGCCTGGTTCACACTGCGGACAGCATCTGGTCACTCGGATAACCACTCGAGAGATGTAAGCACACGCTCTGGGGCACATCCAGCTCACCGGTAGGTCCAACGGCGTCCAGTCTCACGGAAAATACTCCTCATTTCATAAACATCATTGGTACCGGCTCCTGATTTCTAAGTGTGGATTCCCCAAACTTCCTGCCAGGTAGAGCATGCGAGAAGGGATAGTGCAGTCTTCAATACCTGTATATCACCAATTTGGAGGTGGGTTCAGGAAAGTAGCTTGCTTTGGGGCTGTGCATTTGAATGAACACATGCTGAGTTTGTGCTAGTCTCAGCAAGAGTGTGAAAGCAAGAGTGGCTCCATAGTTCCCTGCAAGGGAAGAAGTGCTACTCTGAATTCAGAAATCAAGGCAAATGCTAAGAGACAAAGATTACAGGCAGCCCAGGCAAATGCTATGCACATTTTATTGGGAGATTTTTCTATGTCTTTAGAGCATTCCTATAGTTTGAATTTATTTTGACCAAGATTATATAATAATTTTTGGGTTTGGAGTTGCTGCTATACTAATTAAGGGTGTGGCGCTTTTCTAAATAACATTCTGCTGATAGGGGGTATGTCATCATGTATCCTCATTGCTCCATGGACCCACTGGCACCTGAGGCACTTTCAGCTGGAGTTTCTAAGTCAATGGAACAAGCTTTATCTGTCCCAGCCTATATGTCTGACAAGTCTGATGCACAGGGGACTACAGTGGTGGACAAAGAAAGAATTTCTTTTAAAATTGCATCCGTTGGGGAATATCTGCTTGATCATAGTTACCACAGATGGGCTGGGCGGCGCACTGCAACCAGGTGTCAGATCAAGGAAGATGGGCATTTCATGCAGCAGGAATCATCTCAAATATTCTGGAGATTCGAGCAGCCTATCTCGCACTGACAGCCCTAGAGTTAAAAATCAGACACAGGCCAGTGCTCCTCCGAATGGGCAACAGAGAGGCGGTATCACATTCATCATCAGGGTGGGACTCACAGCAGGTCCTTATTGAGAGAAGTGAAACCCATCATCCTATGGGCAGAAAGGAATCTAATGGCTCTAAGAGCAGTCTATTTGCCAGGCCACATGAATACGGAGGCAGACCTTTTCTCCCGAAAATTCTTGGACACCAACGAATGGCCTCTGAATCCGAAGATATTCAGTTGTATCATGAATCTGTGGGACCTTCTTGATCTGAACCTCTTTGCTACAGCAAACAATTCTGAGGTTCATTTCACGCCTATCTCACCCCAGGTGGAAGCAATAGATGCCCTCTCAAGTCTGTGGGCATGCAACCTGTCCTCTTTGAGACTTCTGACAGAAGTCACAACAGTGATAGCGGTCTTGCCATACTAGCTGAGATGTCCATGTTTTCCTGTAGCAATGTTCCTCAGTGTTCGCCCACCGGTAAAAATTCCACTCATACCCTTTCTTCTGTCTCAGGAACAGCACATACAACTGAATCCTCACAAGCTGAATCTTCACATATGGTTGTTGAGCATCCTAGGGACCGTAACCTCTGCCTTTTTTTGGAAGTTATTTAGACTCTACTCAAAGCCAGAAAACCCTCAACAAATATGTGTGATAAGGTTTGGAACAGGTTTAAAGCTTTTGCAACTGGCAGGAACTTCAATCTGGATCTGCCCTCCACTTCTCAGCTTCTAGACTTCCTCCAGGCAGGTCTTAACCAAGGTCTAGGTCTGAGAACCCTAAAAGTCCAGGTGGCAGTGATCTCTTCTGCGACAAACAAGAGGTGGGCTTAAGATTTGCTTATGGTCCAATTCTTCAAAGCCGTTAAAAAGATACGTCTACCTGTCAAAGCTTTTCCCACCTGGGATCTGTCTGTAGTCCTACAGGCTTTATCCAACCAGCATTTTCTCCATCTGAATTGGTCTGTTTGTGGAATCTGACTTTGAAAGTGGCCTTTCTAATAGCAGGGTCATCTGGTAGAAGAGTGTCAGAACATCAAACCCTATGGGCAGAAGAGAGCCACATTACTTTCTATCTAGATAGGGTGGAACTTAGAACGCTGCGCGGATTCATTCTGAAGGTTTCTTCCTCTTACAATCTTTCAGAACCCTGGGCTCTGCCTACCTTTTCAGACCTTGATTCAGGTACCCTCCATCAAATCGACATTGCCAGTCTGCTAAGGTGCTATCTGCAAGCTACAGCATCTTTCAAGAAATCGTCCAATCTATTTCTCATCCCCTGGGGCTAGAACAAGGGCGAGGAGGCTTCATCAAGAACAATTGTTTCATAGTCAAGTTAATTCATAAGACGTGCAGGGCCTGGGGTTTGGAAACCCCCTCTTCAATCAGGGCACATTTGACCAGGTCGGTTTCCGCTTCATGGGCAGCCAGGACAAATGTATATATTGAGACCATGGTCACCCCAACACACGTTTGTGAGACACTACAGAGTGAACACCAGGGCTCTCGAGTTCAGCAGACAAGCTATCAGGGCCGCCGTAGCCTGTTCCAAATGAAAATCCTTCTATTTCAAACAAAACTTTTCTAAGCATCATCCACCCGTTTCAGCTAGTTATTTATCGCAGGTATGCTGTCATGGAGGCATCAGGAAAACAGAAAATTGTGCCATATTTAATTTAATTTTCCTCTCCTGATGCCTATCCATGGCAGCATACGATCCCATCCTCAGTATTCTATTTTACAAAGAATGCTGGGGGTACCTTAGTCCTTTCTTTTTATAATACTGATTGGTCCTGAGGGAGGAGCTCAAGGCAGAGCTTATCGTAGTTATACGGCCATGGATAGGCACCAGGAAAGAAAAATTACAGCAAGTATGGCACAATTTTCTGTTTTTGTTTTTTTTTCTTCATTTTGGATGGGAGAGTTATAACCCCCTGTCTTTTTTTTTTTTTTTTTTTTTTTTTTTTCATCTGTGTCCCATTAGGAAGATTTCACTTCCTGTCTCATAGTCAAAACAGGAAGTGAGAGGGAATTCCTCCAAAGTGAGGGAATCACTGGTTTCCCTAGAACTAAATGTCCCCATTAGAACATTTCCCCTCCTATTCCTGTTTTGGTGACAACCTAAAATTTGGTATTTTCTTTTACTTTCATTTTCGATGATAATGGTAAACAGTAGTAATACAGAGAGTGATTCTCCCTGACGGGGGGGCACAGACCGCAATAGGAAACTGACAGGTGTTCTAATTCATTTCCCCTCTATCCAAAACTAATAAAAAAGTTTGGTCTTTAGTTATACTATAAAGTGATTATAAAGTCATATTTTTTTAAAAATTAACCACTTGCTGATCACCCACCCACATTTTACTGACGGCTGACGGGCAGCTCAAGCAGGCACAATCACGTATCTGTAAGTCAGCAGTGTCTTCCAGGTTCAGGACACACACAAGCCCACCACCCCATGCTGGGCCGGCTCCTGCTGCGATTGGACACAGCAGGTATTTATCAACAGGTGATGATAAATGATTCTTGGCTGAAACTGGCTGATCAACTGTGTCCAATCGCAGCCCAGAGCCCTGTGTTGACAAACAACACAAAACAACACAGGGCTGTGTACAGAGAAAACAATCTCTTTGTTTCTGTTCTCTGCAAAATACAGAGAAGGAACAAACATTTAGTAAAAAGCAGTACATAGTATACACATCAACACGTGTTAGGCACACCCTTAACTCCTTGATTACCCCGAGATGTTAACCCCTTCCCAGCCAGTGTCATTGTGACAGTGTATAGTGTTATCACTGATCACTGTATTATTGTCAATGGTAAGGTCAGTGTCAGTTAGTGTACCTACCAGTCAGTGTCAGACTTCCCACCATTCTATCACAGTCCCACTTTAAGTCACTGATCACTGCCAAAAAAAAAGAAGGCCTAGAAAGCTATATCTGGACAGATAGGCTGGATGTACCCACTTTCTCTTGTGGGCATTCAGTCTCAGCAGTGCAAATGGTCATAACCATGAATAAACCTGCCAGTGCAGACATCTTCTCTACACAGCACGCAAAGGATACTTTTGAGGGCTAAACAGGAAGTGATCTGACAGGAAAAGTGATCCAGAAGGATTGCTTTGATGAATTGAAATGACCCTAAAAAAGGAGGAAAATGCATTTGGAATGCACCCAGAAACTCATAAAAAAAAGCATTCAAAAAGCATATGCAGAAACGCAAATGGAAAGGATCTAGATGTTGTTTTTGTAGTGTGAACTGACCCCTAGTGTTTAGAACGTTAAATGTATTTTGGTGCACACAAGCACAATATAATACCCCAGCTTTGCTGTTCCCCCACTCAGTAGTAACCCCCAGCTCTGCTGATCCCCCACTCAGTAATAACCCCCAGCTCTACTGATCCTCTTTTCTTTCCATTCCTCGCTCACCTCCTATTTTGCGACCATGCTGTGCACCACGTGTGACGTCTGCTAGTTTCTGCTGCTCCGGTCCCCCAGCTATGCCGTCCTTTGCCGCTCAGTCCTCTCTTTCCAGTCCTCGCTCATCTTCCACTATAGGGTTCCCATGTTGCACATCACATGTGCTGTCTGCCAGTTGCTCCCTGCAGTCCTGACCCCGCTCACCTTCCTGCTGCTCCATGTTGCACACCAGATGTGACGTCTGCACCAGACACTTCCAGAATATATTCACCTGAACCAAGAGTGACTGCTGATGACATCTTTCTGGTTTGCTTGTTGATCTCCTAGTGCATCCTGGGATATCTCATACCTGCAATACCTCCAAAACAAAGGAAAGCTAACTCGGAATAAAAGCCTCTCAAAAGCTGCAGGTCTAGTTTGTGTAGTTATAGACTGCTTTGGAGATGCTTTGAAGCACTAAGAAAGCGACATGGAGTATATTTCATGGACCAAAGCAAACACAAAAGTGTGAACAGGACTGTTACAATTTTATTTAGTGAGAAGTGCTTTGATTGGCAGAGTGCTTTAACCACTTCAATACTGGGCATTTTTACCACCTTCCTGCCCATGTCAATTTTCAGCTTATAGCACTGTTGCACTTTGAATGACAATTGCGCAGTCATACAACACTTTATGCAAATAAAACTTTTATGATTTTGTTCACACAAATATAGCTTTCTTTTGGTGGTATTTAATCACTACTGGGTTTTTTATTTTTTGCTAAATAAATGATAAAAACTGAATATTTCTTATTCTTAATTTCTGTAAAAAAATATTGTAAAATAATTGTTCTTCATAAATGTAAACCAAAATGTAGTCTGCTATATTTCTTTGGTGAAAATAACCCAAATCAGTGTTTATTTTTAAGTCTGTAGGAAAGTTATAGTGTCCACAAACTATGGCATATATCTGAAAATCGATCAATCCTGATGGCTGATGCCCAAAAATGTCAGGACAGGACAAATACCCCTTAAATGACCTCTTTTTGAAAGTAGACAGTCCAAGGTATTTAGTAAGAGGCATGGTGAGTTTTTTGAAGTTGTAATTTTTTGGGGGAAAATTAAGAAAAAAGACATTTCACAATTTTTGTTTACATACTGAACCAGTGCAGTACAGCGTCATCCTATACCTGGTGTGGCGGCGATCAGGGACACCGACTAGTGACAGTATGGAAAAAAAAAAGAAAAAAAATTTGGTATTTATTTTTTTATTACTTTTTTTTTTTTAAACACACTGACCAGAGAACTATGTTACTATAGTAACATTGTACTACTTTGGGGAAGTGATAAGAATTTTTTTTTTTTTTTACACATTGCTATGGTAATTGCAAACGTTGTCACATGACATTAGCACAAATCTCTATATATTCGTAAGATGTATATTTTCAGGCTAAATATGACCCCCCCCCCTTCTCACCAATCCCTAAACAATCCTGCCAATCAGAGATGGGCTCAAGGTTTGTTGGGATACTAGTTCAAACCCGCCACAACTATCCCTCCCTGAAGTTGTCACTGCAGACTAATAAATCAGAAGCAGCTGAGGCATTCCCTGCCCTACAGTCGTGCGTATGCACATTCTTTGTATATACACAGCTGAATGCGGGGAATATCTTTACCGCTTATGATTGGCAGTCCGCAGTGACAGCTTTCTGGCAGGATAGTTCAGGCGGGTTTGGACTAGGTATCAAACTTCCCCCCTGAGCTCTTTTTTAATGCCAGGCTTTTTACAGTGCTTATCTTACCCACACATCTGTCATTTGTGGACATGGATGTGTTTGGGCAGCTGCTGCATCCCCATACACTTACATGGGCTGTCTGCAGCACCTATCAGATCAATCCACAATCCACGCAAACAGCCCATTCATGGTTTAGGAATGAGGCCTAAGTCTCCTTCCATGTTCATCACTGGCAACCATTTCCATTTTCTGAAGCAGAACCCCAGAGGGAGAAAACAGAGGAAAGTATTGGGCCAGGGGTGTTGAAGGACTGAGGGTTCAGGTAAATAAAATGGGCATTTTTGTTTTCATACCAATGAATATTTAAGGAGGAGGGTTGCCATTACCTCTGAAAGGTGATATAATTTTATTGCACACCAACATACCTAAATTTTCACTTTAAAATTGTATGCAGACACAAAACAGTGACAAGCTACAGTACTCCATATTTTCCATAGTTGACACTTTAAAACTTTTACAGCTCGTCAGTTTGGAGGCTGTTTTCCTGGCTGCACCAGCTTGGATCTAACAGATCAAAAATCCAAAATGCTCAGAGCTGAACACTTCCAGGTTCATTACTAGAATCCTTGAGGATATTGTGAAATTTACATTTCTCATCTAGCCACCACTCACCATCCTGATAGTCAGCATGGACATCCTGGGCACACAGGGGAGCTTATGACACACACACACTGGGGGAGGAGGGAGGGTGTCACCATTTCCAGATAATAAAAGTGATTGGATGGCATTACAGCCACCCAGATCAATTCTATTTCAGAGCATGAAGCCATCTCTACAACATGCAAACGAAGCCCAGCTGCTAGTGCATCTGCAGGTATGTTTACTTCCCAATGATGCAACACATATTGCTTATGGCAGCAGTAAAAGGGTTAAAGTGTATAGCTAATTTTTTAGGGTGAGAAAGGATTCAGCTGTCAAGTTTTTAGTGCTGTCTGTGTGCCCATTTGGTAGATTCTCCTCTCTGTACTGGTGACCATTGCCATTGAGCAAGAAATGAAGGGGAAATTGAAAAATGTAAAGCTTGCCATACACTATAGAATCTGATTGTACAACCTCTGTGCAATCTCCTTCAGAATTACCAAAAATATGTATTATGAGGACAGACCTAAACAATCCATTCAATTTGTATCAAATCATACAAACTCTTAAGCTAGGTATATTCATATCGAAAGTAGTCTGGTTCAGCAGGAACCAGCCAATTTTCAGTATCTGTGTACTAAGCCGAGGTAACAACCAGATTCTGTCAAAGGGTCATATTGGAAAGCCAGCATTCGATCAGCCAATGGCTGCAAGTGCTGATCAGTGTATTCTGGCAAGGGGAGGGGTCTCCCTGTCAGAATTCAGTTGAGCGGAAGGAAAGATCCCTGCATCAACATTGCTTAAGTTGATTCAGGGTCCTGAACAAAAAAAAACAACCTGCATGTGTATACCCAACTTTATACTACATACAGTAGTTGATAGTGTATCTATATTGTACAATCCAAAAGTATAGTGTATGGCCACCTTTAGAATTGACCTCAGAACAATAAGTGACAATTATTCATGGAAAAACTGTCCAAAGCCCACTACACATGTAACAGTCTAACTGTACAATCTTCTTTAGCTCTATGTACTATGTAGTGCAAGGGCCTGCCTCACTGGATTCAAATGGGTTAGTTTAGGTAGACCTTGATATCACATAGTTTAGGAAAATCTAAAGTTGCTTGTATGGAAATTGTATAGTCAAATTGTAATGTGTATGATTACCCTTTCATCAGGGGAAGGGAGAGGAATTACTCTCACTTTGGGATATTTCCTCCAACTTCCTGTTGTGTCTCTGGAGGGGAATTTTCCCCACTTGTATGAAGACAGTAAAAAAAGTAACTTTCAGGGGGTTTAAAGCTTCTTTACTCTACCCAAAAAGAAAATTTTTGACTATGGATTCTTTATTTTGAAGCTTTTAGGGGAACATGTCAGAACAGAAGATATACAGTATGTGGATTTGTGTGTGAGGGTGTAGGATTTGGAGCAGTCATACTGACCCTTAAATTCACTACGTAGGCAGTCCAGATCAAACCTGCTTACCACCAAAACCATACATTGATTAAAAGAGAAGTATGTTTTGTTCTTAAATTGTACTTACCTAGGTGGATGCAGCTTCTAAGATTGAGAACTGCGCGATCAAAGAACGCCAATTGCTCAGTTCTCCAGAAGTCTTCAATGAGCAGAGAGCTTTCTGCCCTGCCCCCCCCACCCCCCCCCCAGCGCTCACTGGGGTGCTGGGCTGTGGAGGGGGCAGGAGCGGCTAGCTCAGGCTCTCAGCGGCACACTGAGAGGCTGAGCCAGGTGCCAAACCAGGCTCTTAGGAAGATCCTGAGCATATGGTCACAACTTTTCCCAGCCTGGACTGGTTGAGTGATGTCAGCAGACAGCAGACTTTAGCCCACTGTCTGCCAACTGACAATGGTTCACAGGAGTGCAGAAAGAACTACACTCCTGTGATCCACAGGAGAAGTACAGCCAAATGAGCTTTGGTTGTACTTCTCCCTTAAAGTCCATGTAAACCCTAGCTGGATAACATTTATTTTGCTAAATCACCATGTATCATAAACAACATAGATGTCAGAATTCCCCCAGAACTTTCCCACATTTTGTACATCAGTCCAGATAATGTTGTGTTCCAGGATGGCAGTGTCACCCTTATTTGAGTTACTGTGCCTGTGCTATAACTCCGTAAGGGCTTCAATACTTAAAGGTGGGTTTTGTGCAGGCCACTTCAATAAGTAGGCAAAATATGGGCAGGACCATGCAATCACTGAGCAGGTCTGACGTAGATTGTGGGCAGAGGTAAATGTGTCCAAGAGACTTGGAGTAAAATATTAGTAAGTATGATATAATTGTCATCTTTTGAAAATAAAATGATTCTTTAAAATGATTTTTCACCTTTTGTTTGATCTCTGGGCTGCTGATCTCCTGCCTCTATAGCCACTTCATATCTACTTGTATGCAATACAGTGATGGCTGCATGGCACTTCTTAGGGTGAGTTTCCTGATAGCAAGAACAGTGGATCATGCCTGTATAATGTATATTGAAATGGCCCATGTCACAGGGTGACAATTTACTGGAGTCAGAGAGAGTGTTGTCATGCCATAACAGGAGATACCAGAAAAAGGAACTTCATGGCAAGAATAAGGTTAACAATATATGACTACCTCTTGCGCTTATATGGAAGCCCTAAATGAAGCTGCTTTCACCCAACCTGACCCAATAGGTACGACATCAAACAAATATATATATAAAATGGTGAAGCGCTCTAAAGTGAACTACCGTATTTTTTGCTCCATAGGATGCACCTGACCATAAGACGCTCCTAGGTTTTAGAGGAGAAAAACAAGAAAAAAAATATTCTGAACCAATGGACTGCAGACACAGTACAGGGGATGACCAGAGACTGGGGACACAGTACAGGGGATGACCAGAGACTGCGGACACAGTACAGGGAATGGACAGAGACTGCAGGCACAGGACAGGAGATGACCAGAGACTGCGGACACAGGACAGGAGATGACCAGAGAGTGCGGACACAGTACAGGGGATGACCAGAGACTGCGGACACAGTACAGGAGATGGCCAGAGACTGCGGACACAGTACAGGAGATGACCAGAGACTGCGGACACAGTACAGGAGATGACCAGAGACTGCGGACACAGGACAGGAGATGACCAGAGACTGCGGACACAGGACAGGAGATGACCAGAGACTGCAGACACAGCACAGGAGATGACCAGAGACTGCGGACACAGCACAGGAGATGGCCAGAGACTGCGGACACAGGACAGGAGATGATCAGAGACTGCGAACAGAGTACAGGGAATGACCAGAGACTGCAGACACAGTACAGGGGATGACCAGGGACTGCGGACACAGTACAGGGGATGACCAGGGACTGCGGACACAGTACAGGGGATGACCAGAGACTGCGAACACAGTACAGGGGATGACCAGAGACTGCGGACACAGTACAGGGGATGACCAGAGACTGCGGACACAGTACAGGGGATGACCAGAGACTGCGGACACAGTACAGGGGATGACCAGAGACTGCGGACACAGTACAGGGGATGACCAGAGACTGCGGACACAGTACAGGGGATGACCAGAGACTGCGGACACAGTACAGGAGATGAGCAGAGACTGCGGACACAGTACAGGGGATGACCAGGGACTGCGGAAAGAGTACAGGAGATGGACCAGAGACTGCGGACATAGTACAGGAGATGACCAGAGACTGCGGACACAGTACAGGAGATGGACCAGAGACTGCGGACACAGTACAGGAGATGGACCAGAGACTGCGGACACAGTACAGGAGATGGACCAGAGACTGCGGACACAGTACAGGAGATGGACCAGAGACTGCGGACACAGTACAGGAGATGGACCAGAGACTGCGGACACAGTACAGGAGATGGACCAGAGACTGCGGACACAGTACAGGAGATGGACCAGAGACTGCGGACACAGTACAGGAGATGACCAGAGACTGCGGACATAGTACAGAAGACCAGAGACTGCAGACAGTGCAGGGGATGACCAGAGACTGCAGACAGTAAAGGAGATTACCAGAGACTGCGGACCTTTGGGGAGGGAGGGGGAACGGGTACCTGAATTTGACAGGTACCCGCTCCCACTTCCGCAGAGTTGTCCTTCCTTCTTCCCGCAGCAGCTTCTGTGACAGCCGGGTGCCCACTGCGCATGCGCGAGAAGCGCTGCGCTTTGTGAATGGCCTAGAGCCTTCTGGGACCTGTCATGTGTCCCAGAAGACACTGGACCATTTACAAAGCGTGGCACTTCTCACGCATGTGCAGTGGGCACCCGGCTGTCACAGAAGCCGCCGCAGGAAGACTGCAGCTCTGGAGCGAGGAACAGGTAGGGTCCTGCAGGAGAGAAGAGCTAAGCGGCCAGCCCGATAGTCTGACATGGTGGCGGCAGAAATACCGGACCCGCCGCTTTACATTCACTCCATAAGACGCACTGACATTTTCCTCCCTTTTTTGGGGGGAAAAAAGTGCATCTTATGGAGCAAAAAATACGGTACATAACACACACAAAAATAATAAATATGATCCACACACAGTGCTCAGATACAATCTGTATCCAATTGTGACCAACCGTGAACAATAGTGAAAAACAGGAGGTCCTGTTTATACAAAGTAACATGTGACTTCTAAATCAATATTAAAACCCGCCCCCACCTGTCCCAATCATGGGACTATATAAATAGTGTGTGAAGTGAATCCCTTTTTGGGGACAAATAATAAAGTGTTAAGTGACACAAATAAACCCCCTTACCTGTATAAATCCTCATCAACATGAACAAAAAAAATTTTTTGCATAATGTCCAAACAACATATAAATATAATAGTGATCTTCATAAAATTCATGCAAGTGATGCCGTGAAAAAGTGTGATCTTCACTCTGATTTATAAACTCAGGAATGGCCAAGATGGCCCCTCACCTCCAAAACGTGACCACTAAGGGCCAGCACGCTTTTAAGGATCACCTCCCGATCCTACTAGATGTAAACTGGTCCCAGTACATGAATGCCACACAAGCTCCTTTAAGTACCACCGCTCAGCTCCCTCCTGGCACAGGTACCGCAATATAGCTCACCCCATATCATAATATTGAAACAATAAAAGATTCCTCCATGGTGCAGTAAATTTTTTAATCCATTAAGAATTAAGAAGCAGAATTAACACTCAAATGTAATCTCCAATACACAGACTCTTAACCTCATGCATATAGGTGCACTGCATGGGTTTGTAAGGTGTACCAAGATGGCCACCATGCCCGGAAATGCGTCACCGGAAGTTGCGTATCAACGCATTGCATCGCGTTCTCACATGACTTCATCAGGGTATCACCAGATTTTGTTATAAGGATTTGGATTTCAAAATATTGAAACTTATATTACCATTATAAAACCTAAAAGAGATTTTACAGATTGTGTTTACACTTTACTTTGAGGGCCCATTGACACGTCTGTGTGTTTGCACAGTAGTAATGCGCATTTTTGTTCACGGAGGTGTGTTATAGTAGTTGATTTGTTTTTGAGGCCTCATGCGCATGGACTTATGAAAATAAGCATTTTTTTTCTGCCACTAATGTTACAATATGTATATGTGTATGGAACTTGAGCATAATTGCACTATTACTGGCCAGAATATTAAGTTATTGGAATACTTGAACACTCATATGCGCACATTTAGACATGTTAACATGCGTACACAGGTATTTGTTTTTGTTTTACTGCTCAAAAGCTCCTCTTAGAACCTCTGGACAAGCAGAGAAGCATTGTCCAACAGAGACAGTTTCCTCCATAGGAGGTCACCTAAAGCAGAGCTTCACTTCATCTGAACACCATAAACCAAAAAAGCTATTTAATTCATTTTTAATATTCAAAGCAAACTTCCCCATCCATGTCTCCATGCTTTATTTTGCTGAGAAATAACTTTGAAACACAACCCCAAACATTTCTGGTTACAGCCATCTTGAACAGGTGCATAGCATTTACTTCCTGGAATCCATCTTCCCTTGGCTTTGGCATGCAGGCAGGAGAGGGTGCTTAACTAAGAACCACCCCCCAAAGACTCCTGACATCATTTGCCTAGGCATGGAAACAATTAACTGAAGAAATGTAAAAAAAAAAAAAAAAAAAAGTTTAAAAAACAAGTAAATATAATAAACGTTCCTATCTATTTACTAATGCTAGCAGCATAAGGATTTAAAAATCCAGTGTTGACTTGAAATGTCAGAGTGCTGGAAGGACAATGAACTGTAGGTACATGTCCTAACTAGTCAGATAGGCCAGAGAACCACTCTTGGAAAGGGTAGTAATGATAGGACTGGTGAATACCATACAAAAAAACCTTTGTTATTACAGGCCCTAAAAAAAAAAAAAAAAGATGTTTTATCTGGTAGAGAACAGTGACAAGGTTGGAATACAGGCCCTGAGACTAAACTGGCCTAGGAACTGGAAGGACAACACCTTGTCCAGAAAACCCCCAGAAGGATCAGAGGAATGACTGGAGATGAATGTTCAATTTGTATCCATGGAATATAACAGAGGCACTATGCATCAAGGCGCCAGAAAGACAACGATCAAAGAGTCCATAAGATTAACACACATCCTTCACTTTGGAAATGAGGGCACACCTTTATGTAGGGTAAAGGTTTAGCAGGCTACTTACCTCTTATTTTGTGGGTGGTCAGAGAACCAAATTTGTAAGGTCTAGACATACATATTAGTAAAGCAGCAAATGGCTTCTTACGTAGAGGCAGGTGGGTGCGCTCTTGTCTTTTGTAACATTCTTGATATTATTATTAATGATCCGTCCCGATAAACCATTGTTCCTCAAAAGACAAAGTGAGTTGGGTGTTCCTTGGACACAGGGTTTGCAGACCTGCACTTTAAACAGATTACTCTGCGCATGTGTATTGACCAAACACCAATACGAAAGAAAAGCAGCAGCCATCTGCTCCACACACTTTTAGTGAAGTGATCCACTACTGCAGTGGGGAGGTCTCTTAAGGAATGTTGACCATTCTACCATGGTTTGATAAACTGAAATCACAGCTAGACTAAGGAAATGGGTAGGGCCATCAAGAACTGGGTTTTAAGGAGAGAATGCAACTGCTGATCGGTAAATTCATTGGATGCAGTAGTGCCCTCTTTTGCTCTAGTGGTTTACCTGTTAAGGGGGTCCTAGTGGATGCACCCACTGCATGACAAAATACTTTCCAAATGGGAACAAGTTCATCAAGGCGCCCTGCACGCTCCTAGCTCCGTGACTCACGGAAAGGTCCCGATCTCCCCTTTCGATCATGTGACTGCCGTGACGGCGAATCACGACGGTCACATGACCCTAAAACCCCACCCGCCTCCTGGCTTCTAAAACGCTTAAAGGGCCAGCGCTAAGAGGTTAAAGTGATACTAAAGGTTCAGATTTTTTTTTTAAACATATGTCATACTTACCTGCTCTGTGCAATGGTTCTGCACAGAGCAGCCCCAATCCTCCTCTTCTCTGGTCCCCTACAGGAGCTTCTTGTCCCTCCCCCTGCTGAGTGCATCCCATAGCAAGCTTCTCGCTCTGGGGGCACTCATTCGTGCTCACTCCCGAGCCACCTCTGAGTCTATAAGACAATGTGCCAATGGCTCCCACTGCTGTGTCTCAGCCAATGAGGAAGAGGAGACCCAGGAGAGCCGCTGTTCTTGTGCACATTGCTGGACTTGAGATCGGGCTCAGGTAAGTACACTATATTGCCAAAAGTATTGGGACACCCCTCCAAATAATTGGATTCAGGTGTTCCAATCACTTCCATGGCCACAGGTGTATAAAATCAAGCACCTAGGCATGCGGACTGCTTCAACAAACATGTGAAAGAATGGGTCACCCTCAGGAGCTCAGTGAATTCAAGCATGGTACCGTGATAGGTTGTCAACTGTGCAATAAGTCCATCTGTGAAATTTCCTTGCTACTAAATATTCCACGGCCAACTGTTCATAGTATTATAACAAAGTGGAAGCAACTGGATACAACAGCAACTAAAGATCTCCAAGCTTTGTGTGGCCTTCAGAGTAGTACAACAATGTATAGAGAGTTTCATGGAATGGGTTTCCGTGGCTGAGCAGCTGCATCCAAGCCTTACATCACCAAGTGCAATTGAAAGCATCGCATGCAGTGGTGTAAAGCACGCCACCACTGGACTCCACCAAAGCAGTGAAGACGTGTTCTCTGGAGTGATGAATCACGCTTCCCTGTCTGGCAATACAATGAATGTGTCTGGGTTTGGTGTTTGCCAGAATGGTACTTAACTGACTGCATTGTGCCAAGTGTAAAGTTTGGTGGAGGGGCGATTATGGTGTGGGGTTATTTTTCCAGGTTGGGCTTGGCCCCTTCGTTCCAGTGACGGGAACTCTTAAGGCATCAGCATACCAAGACATTTTGGACAATGTCATGCTCCCAAATTTGTGGGCAGTTTGGGGATGGACCCTTCCTGTTCCAACATGACTGTGCACCAGTGCACAAAGCAAAGTCCATAAAAGACATGGATGAACGAGTCTGGGGTGGAGGAACTTGACTGGCCTGCACAGAGTCCTGACCTTAACCTAATAGATCACCTTTGGGATGAATGAGAGTGGAGACTGCAAGCCAGGCCACCTTGTCTGACATCAGTGCCTGATCTCACAAATGTACTTCTGGAAGAATGGTCAAACATTCCCATAGACACACAGACCTCGTGGACAGCCTTCCCAGAAGAGTTGAAGCAGTTACAGCTGCAAAGAGTGGGCCAACTCAATATTGAACCTTATGGACTAAGACTGGGATGCCATTAAAAGTTCATGTACGTGTAAAGGCAGGCGTCCCAATACATTTGGCAACAGAATGTATTAGGGGGGTGGGACTGCACGCTGAAGATTTTGTTTACCTTCATGCATAGAAGGTACAAAACCTTCAGCCTTTACAACCACATTCAGTTTTAATTAATAGCAGAAGAATGCAACTCTAAGTAAAATTTCATGGCTTGGAATGACTCAAGAGTCAGAAATAGCCACTTCAACCAATGGCTAAGAAGCCGTGAGCAGATGAGCCGTAAAGTCTGCGGGGAAGCACACTTAAAGTTAACTCTTCAACGCAAGGTGAATCAAGCCACAAGTCTTGTGTGACTGTAGTAGAGACACCAAACAAAGAAGAGCTCAGTCCCACCTAGCAGGACAATGGAGGAACACGGGTTGCACATTGGCACCTTTGTTCTGGGGATGTTTGTTCCATTCTTTTAATTAGAAGGGTATGAGAAGAGGATCATTTATTGTAGTAACTGTCCCTTTTCGGTTTTGAAAAATACAACCGCAACGTAGTAGGCGTAAAGCAACTTAAGCACAGGGTACAAGGCAAGGCCTAAAATATTATCAACTCTTAGACAGCTGGTAGCAGGTAAGGGTTGGATGGCTGAAAGGGACTAAAGTTACTGTAGGTGGACTGAAGGTTACTTGTGGCTCTTGCAAAGCACAAGCATCAGCAGGCAGATGCTTCATCAGTGCTAAATGGCAGGACCGAGCGCACTCAATGCTCCACCAAGCAGATGAAGTCACTGCCTAGTCCCTCCTCACCTTTCCACAGTAGGGAAATTGATTTTTAAAAGGCACACATCAACCCAAACAAATGAGGTAACTCCAGATTACTTAGTCCAAATGGCCTACTTCAGCGAGATTATCCCAGAGAATCAATGAATGGTGGTGCTCAAGATAAAGTTGAATTTCTTTAATTTGGAGTGCCATCTTTGGGATAAATTCTCAGTAACAAGCTGGAGAAGCACCCTGTGTTTCTATGAGCAAAAAGCAGAACAACCTAGAAAGGTACTGTGTTGTACTTCTGTCCTACTTAAGATACCATTGTTCATCAGAGACAGGGCAAGTGCTGAGTCAATGCCAACAGCTTTTAAACTGGAAAGCATTCTGCAGCTAACTTGTTACCAAAGGAGGATCCAGAAAGTTCCCAAAGGCCACTACTACTGTGTACTTGGTGGACAGTGTCCATATTCTGCTCTCTGAAACTCCGCAAGAAGATGTGAAATCTCCCAAAATGTGTATTCAGATAGCAATAAAAATTTATATATATACACACACACACACACACACACATACAGAGAGAGAGATTCTAACCCTTTCACTCAAAACCTAAAGAAAAAAGCTTGGACTGAATTTGGACTTTAATATTAATGGCATGGTAGTTTCGAAATAATTTAACTTTGAGTTCTAGCACAGGGCATTTTTTTGCTATTCAGCACTGTGCTACTTTAACTGGAATTTGCTCAGTCATGCAACACTGTACCCAAATGAAGTTTATATCATTTTTTTCACACAAATAGAGATTTATTTTGGTGATATTTTATCACCACTGGGCTTTTTTATTATTATTATACAAATTTAAAAAAAAATGAACTGGAATGGATACGGACACCAAAGTTGCTAATGACACTAATACAGTGATCAGATATAATACTGTAAAATGTACTAACGGCACTAATGGGTAACAAAGGTGATCATAAAGGGGCTAATTGTGTGCCTAACAGTGTATGTGTGCTGCTTTGATTCACAGGACCTGGCTGTCTTTTCTGCCTGGACTCACCAGTTGATTTCAGGGAGAACACTCAGATCGCTATTCTCTGTTCTGTTTACAGAGTTCTCTCTGTTAATGCAGAGCTCTGTGCTGTGATTGGCCATAGTCGATCAGCAAGTGCACAGCCAAAATCACTGGCTGTAACCTGCTGACAAACGCGTGCTGTGCGCACATGCACCTGAAAACCTGGAAATGCACTGTGATGTAGATGTACGTCACAGTGCCTGGCTGTGCTGCCCACTATCAGTAAATGTACTGTTAGCTGGCGGCAAGTGGTTAAATAAAGTTTTAAGCATTTTGTAAACATCTCTCACAAACACTGCACATATCCCAAGTGTTACATTAACATAAAAGAAAAACATCCCAAGGCCGTAAACACAAAATAATGTCCACGTAAGTGTTTATTGTAATATAATTTACAAATATTGGTTTTCTTCATAAAATGAACCAACTCTGTTGCAGATGTAAAAATCCACAGATAGCCAGGTAAGCCCAATTACATTATCTGAAAAGGAAAGGGATATCTTATTATGAAAGTTAAGAAAACACAAAACAATATTTTTTTAAACAAAGGCGTGATACGAGAACAAATATATATCAGATTATTTACTGCATAGAAAGTGCAAAAGGTGCATTTTTATAATCTTGAATCCCAAATCAGACTCAAATCCCACTGGAGTGGAGGTTCCAAAACGTTTTCTTGGTCCTCCTCAACAGTGGAAATTTAGTGAAGTATCTTACAACAAAACATTGGTAGATATAAATACTTTTGATCCTGTGAAATGACTAGATGAACAATTGCTCAGGATGGAAGACTGGTTAGCCACACACTGACCATATTTATAAAGCAAAAGGACCAATCTGTACAAAGCTTTCCTAGGAGGAAAGAGCACAAACTGAATGGGTTAAGCTGGCCATACACTAACAGGAACCTACTGAAATTTGCATAGTGGGTGCCCCGTCGCTGCCAAGCAGAACGTTGTTTACCAAACATGTGCATTCAGTCAGGTGCAGCCGCTGTTCAAGTATTCTGGCAGCCAGGGCATTTTTCCATCCAGCCATAATAATGTATGGCCAGCTTTACACTGTGATGTACTAGTAGTGTAGCTATACTAGGAAGGACAGGCAGACGTCTTAACAGAGGAAAGTCTTTTGTCAGATTTAAATAAAAAAAAAAAAAAGCACACCTCTACAAAAGATATTGTTGATTGTGGGAATTTATTTCACATTTAAAAACAGATTTAACATCAAGGCTAGCCAAGAGCTCCTATAGCTTAATACAGGGATGTGCAATTCATATAGCCTGACGCCAGGGACACTTAGTTCCGGGTACCAGGCAGGTAGTTTTTTTTTGCCTTTAGGGCAAGCAGCAGGGCTCATCTGTCTGGTGGAAGCATTCAGGCGGCAGCGCTGCCCCCCCAATTGCTTCCACACAGCCCACAGTGCTAGCCGCCGCCCCCTTGCCCATTATATGTCCCGGGCTGCGCTTGCCCCATCTGCGGGCCCGGGACCAGTTAGTGGCTGCCGGCAGTATGTTGGGATGCGGTTATAGAGGAGGGAGGAAAGCGGGCATGTCCCCTCCCCTCCTTGTCCTGACCCGGAAGTGATGTGACGTCACTGCCAGGTCCCTGTTGACAGATTCCCAGGCATCAAGCCCATATGTCTCAAAAAAGGGAACCTGTCACCAAAAATCACCACATTTTGTCCCCATGTGATAAAAAAAAAAAAAAAAAAGTTAAGTAAAAAGTTTGGTTTTTTAAACTTTTACAAAATGTAAGTTGCACCCAAGAATATATCCGCGCCCCCCTCCACGTTTTTCAAGACCCCCACCCCCACATATGTACACACGAAACGTAAAAGCACATGCTGGGGCGCCTACAAATGAAAACTATGATTGTGATACACGTTACAGATCGCCGCGCACGCCAGAATGAGAGCGATAATTCTAGAACCAGGCCTCATTCGTAACACTAAACAGATGACTTATAATGAGCTTTAAAAGTGTTGCCTATAGAAAATATAGAGTACTAAAGTTTGTTGCCGTTTCCCGAGCACACACAAATTTAAGGTTTGACATGTTGGAAATCTATTTCCTCGATGCAACCTCGATTTTTATATTTTACAAAAAAATTGGATAATTTATTGCTTTTTGTGCCATAAAATTAACTTAAGTGTATTTTTTCTGAAACCTTTGTGATATCGTGTGACATAAAAATTGGAACTACCGCTATTTTATTCTCTAGAGTCTCAGAAAATATATCATGTTTGGGGGTTGTGTGTAATCTTCAGGCCTTGAATGATTTTTTTTTTTTTTAAACGTGCAAAAACGGCTCTGGCAGCAAAACGGATAAAGGATAAGTCCGACATGCCCCCTTCCTGAGAAGCAGCCAATCGGTGCTCATTACACTGCCAGGTCTCTGCCTTCCCTGCTAGTCCCTGGGTGTGGTGCTGGAGAGAGGCAGGGAGGGGAGGAAGAGATAAACAGCACAATGCTAAAATTATTAAACGTTTAAGTCACCATAAAGCTCCTTTGGTATTGAAAAGCCCCAGACATTCCATAAAGCACCTCAGATTTCAATACGATTTTGGTTAAAATGTATTTATTTTTATCAGGACAAGTAGATTGTCATGAGGGACAAGTAGATTGGGGCACCAATTTAGTCCCTGGACAAGTAGTTTTTTCAAACATTTCCACACCCCTGCTTAATAGTTCTTTTAGTTCTAAGGCTTCAATATTTTATATCACAAAACGAGTATGTGGATGAACAGTTTTTGCTTTCCCTTTCACTGGCCACATGCAAGGGTCGGACAAAAATATAGAAACGCTACATGATTTCCAGGTATGAAAGTGACAACATGTTTTGTGTTGGAAGCGGAAGTGATGTAATGTGCTTTTGTTTCCGCTATGTGATGAGACGCATAGCTAACAGATTGGAAGCTTCACTTTCATCATTCACTGCGTGCGCTGCTGTTAATGCAGAGTCATGTCAGAGCTTATGGAGCTTCAAAGAGGACAAATTGCTGGTGCCCACTTAGCTGGTGCCTCTGTGACTGAAGCTGCCCATTTATTTGCTGTGTCACCAGGTACGGTATCAAAGGGTATGGCAGCATACACGGTTTCCGGATAAATATCATCTGATATGCATAAGCACAGTTGACATGGTCAACTGACTGAAAGACAAAAAGGACATTATGCAGGATTGTGACCCGGAATAAGAAAACAACTGCTGTAAAAGTGACTGTAGAGCTCAATCTCAGTCTTCCAAAGCCCGTGTCCACAAACTGTACTGAGGGAACTCCATAAGCAAAACATTCACGGTGAGGTGCAATTGCCAAACTGCTAGTGATTTATTAATGCGCAGAAGAGGCGAGAGTGGTACAACATCCATAAACTTTGGACTATAGATCACTGGAAGACTGTAAAAATGGTGATGAATCAAGCTTCACACTGTTCCCAACCATTGGACTTGTTTACGTGTGACGAACACTGTCTTGACTAGGACTGTCTTGTGTAAAGAATGGTGGCGGTATCTTGGTATTCTGTAGGCCCCATCATATTCTTGAAAAGGTAGAGTCACTGCCAGTGACAATGTACAAATTTTGCCCACCATGTGCACCCCATGGTGCAGACATGGTCTCCGAAAGACAGCGTCATTTACTAAGGTGATAATACTCCGATTCACACAACTGGTGATGTCAAATCGTGGTTTGACGAGCATGCAGACAAAGTCTTGTATCTTCCCTTGGTGCCGCAACTCAATATTTTGCCACTATGGCCAATCTTGGAGAACAAGGTCCGGGCTAGTTTTTTTGCCTCCGGAATCTCTGTGAGAACTGGAATGGTTTTTGCATGAAGAGTGGTATCAGATTCCATTATCCACCATCCAAGGCTTATATTTGTCAATTCCCAGGAGAATTCAAGGCATCTTGGATGCCAAAGTCGGTACAACACCATTACAACATACAATTAAAATTGTTAACATTAGTTAACAATTTCATTCTTTTACATGGTGTTTATATAGTTTTGTCCAACCCCTGTACTTGTTCCAGATCAGTGACACAAAGTATTAAAACCAGAGACAACCAGGCAAGGTCACCAATTTTGTAATTCCCTCACTCCAGGCTAATTTCAACCTAATTTGGCAATTTAAAAAGTATAGTAAAGAGAGCCTTATTAAAGTATATATCATGGAGGAAAAAACAAAGACCCTGCAAATACAACACAATACAACTGTTCACCATCAGTCAGCAAGTGGTAAAGTACATAAAAAGGTAAATTGTATATTTCTTTGATACAATAAAACTAAAATATTTTACCTGGTGACAATGATTCTTATTTTCAACTCCTGGTAAAAGTGTTAGAAACAGAACAAGCAAGTTAAAGCACACACCATGCAAAATGCATAAAATGTAAGAAGGATATGCATTGTTAAGATAGAAGCTACAAGCTTGTTTTAACAGGTTATTTTAAAGTAAAAAATCATATGCTCAAACACATGCAAAACGAAAACCGCACTATACAATATGTAAATGTATATTCAAACTAATCTGTACAACTGGAAATCCTACATGCTTGTGTCCTGTACACAGTTGTCTATCCTGATGAAAGGACTAAAATTACTCACTTTTCAAAATGGAGTTTTAAAGCTGTAGTAACCATAACTTGCTCATTTGTGCTTACAGGTATATAAAAAAAGCTTACCTGTATGTACAAGAAATATCTCCTAAAATGTGCACTGTTTAGGAGATATTCACTACTTCTGCAGTCAGTGAAGTCACCGCTGCATGCACTCAGGAGGGACAGCATGCCGTCAGTTCAGAGCACTGTGCGCGGGAGTGACGTCATTGAGATTCAGCTATTCAAGCAACCGAAGCCCCCAAAAAGATAAACGGGTGATGGAAACCCTGTCACAGCATGCCGTGAGGACTTCATTTTAAGGTAAGTCTTTCATAATGTGCTATTATGCTGTTAACGTCCAAGGAGGAAATCCCCCCCCCCCCCCCCAACAGCCTTTACTGCCGCTTAAAAACAAACTTCACATCTGATTGACAGAGACACAGCATGAAGGTTTACAGTACTGCATATGAAACGTGTTACTGCAGCTCCTGTAAACTGCTGGTGGAGATAGGACCACACTACACCTGTGCACAAAGGCATCAGATGCATATGTGGGTGGGTTCTATTTAAAAAGAAAATATCTTTTTTAAACATATTTCCTTAGTGCTTCAAATTATTTTAATCGTTCCTGAACTAGAAGAGCCAGATAGTGTATGGAACACAATAGAGCAATCAAGAATTCTTAGGTGCACAAGCTCAGGCGTCTACCTTGCCGTCTATTAAAAGGCTCAGCCAAGCATCAAAATGGTTCTAAAGCTTTAAGATTTTTTATCTAAAAGCATTCCCTGCACTAAGGTTAAAAAAAAAAAAAAAAGTTCCATTACCATATCATCACCTCACCATCTCCCTTTTACTTGCCCGAGTCCTCACTCAATCCAGCACTGTGCTCATCTGTAGCAGCTCTCCTTTACTCTGCTGTGTGTCTATGGACACCAGACATGCAGGTCAACTTTGAGCCTGCAGATGTGCTCCCATAGGAAAAGGCTTTCTATCGGGGGAGAACTGAGAAGAGGAGCCAAGAGCGTGGGGGGGGGGTTCTCAGAAGAGAAGGTTCAGGCTCCATGCACACTGGGTGTTTCAATAATGCTGGTAACGTTAGCTGTGTAAAGTCACGCTAAAAACGTGCGTTTTTCAGAGTATTTGCATTAGCGTTTACTGGTGTTTTTTAGAATTGATTTTTCCAAAGAAATATATATATATTTTTTTTTAGCAAAAAAAAAAAAAAAGTCCAAAACACTGGTTTGCCGTGATTTACTGCGTTTTTCAGCGTTAGAGCGTTTTTACAGCAAAAAAACTCCTCTAGAAACCCACTGGTCCTGGGTTTTTTTCCAGCCAAAAATGTCCTTGACAAAAAAACGTTGATTACAGTCTATGTGTGCATGGACTCATAGGGTAACATGCTGGGGAGTTTACTGGCTGTAGAAAAAAACATCAAAAACAGCAGCTGTAAAAACATCCAGTGTGCATGCAGACTCATGGCTGTTGCGTGCAATTCCATTGCGCAGAGCAGAAATTAATAAATGTGTGTGTTACAAAAAAAATTAAGCATTTACAACCGCTTTAATTCCTTCTACTTACAGGGCAGCTGCTCCAGAGATAATTTCAATAAGCTCCTTTGTGATGACAGCTTGGCGGGTACGGTTGAAAGTCAATGTCAATTTGTCAATCATTTCAGCTAAAGGAAAAAAAATGTAATGTTAATGAAGTAACATTTGTTCCACAATTACATTCCCAAATAGCTGGACAATTCCCACACTTTTGAGCCTATGTTGTGGACAGAAATGGATGCTCGTTGGGTCTTCACAAATGCCCAGTAAAATTTCAGGAGACTGCTGAATGCCACAATCCATGCTCACAAAATGTATCAGTAATACTAGAAATCCATGAAATAAACATTGACATTTATGATTATTCCTTATTTTCAGCATAGATTTACTTACAAGCATTCTTGCTGGCATTGTCCATAGCAGTCATCCTAGCACTCTGCTCACTTGTAGTGGCCTCTTTCAATGTGTAATAGATGATATTTGCCAAAGTAAACTCCTGGTAATTTCTCAGCACATCTGCATCAATGTCATCATAAATACTGATACTTTCTGGAAAGGGAAAAAATTACTATGAGCACTGGTTTCTAAAACACATTTTCTCCACATTCAGCTACCATAAGTGTCTAACATACATATGTAAATACTGTATTCTATGCATCTATATATATGAATATTTTCCACTAAAGAAATCACCAATATACCAACAGTCTTCAAAAGGCAGGAGTTGTTCCAAGAATCTTCTTTACCCTTTGCCACCACCACTGTATCTATTATACATGGAAAGAAACTCAAAGCCACTATAGCATTTGTACGTGAATTCACCCTGTGGAAGTGTAAACTGGAAGCACTTCGCTCTGAGTGCTTCCATTCCTAGAGCTGTTTAACTCTGGACACTAGCCATGAAAGAAACTGACTGGGCACAGGCTGAGTACAGAGGTGACATTAGGGCTTTAATAGACCCCTGATATACTATATTTCCAACAGTATTGGGACACCCCTCCAAATAATTGGATTCAGGTGTTCCAATCACCTCCATGGCCACAGGTGTATAAAATCAAGCACATAGGCATGCACACGGCTTCTACAAACATTTGTGAAAGAATAGGTCGCTCTCAGGAGCTCAGTGAATTCAAGCGTGGTGCCACCTGTGCAATAAGTCCATCCGTGAAATTTCCTTGTTACTAAATATTCCACGGTCAACTGTTAGTGGTATTGTAAAGTGGAAGCAACTGGGAAAAACAGCAACTCAAAAACGAAGTGGTAGGCCATATAAAATGACAGAGCGGGGTCAGCGCATGACAGTGCGCAGAGTTAATAGCTAAAGACCTCCAAACTTTGTGTGGCCTTCAGATTAGCACAACAGTGTGTAGAGAGCTTCATGGAATGGGTTTCTATGGCCAAGCAGCTGCATCCAAGCCTTACATCACCAAGTGCAATGAAAAGCGTTGGACGCAGTTGTGTAAAGCACGCCGCCACTGGACTCTAGAGCAGTGGAGACGTGATCTCTATAGAATCACACTTCTCTGATGGACGTGTCTGGCTTTGGCAGTTGCCAGGAGAACAGTACTTGCCTGTCTGTATTGTGCCAAGTTTAAAGTTTGGTGGAGGGGGGATTATTGTGTGGGGATGTTTTTTTCAGGGGTTGTGCTTGGCCCCTTAATTCCAGTGAAGGGGACTTTAAAGCATCAGCATACTAAGACATTTTGGACAATTTCATGCTCCCAACTTTGGGGAAAGGTTTGGAGATGGCCGCTTTCTGTACCAACATGACTGTGCACCAGTGCACAAAGCAAGGTCACGCTCTAAAATGTTTCTTGGATGGGTAGTAAACAAGTGACTGATATTACTAGCTGCTAAATGGCCTTATTACAGCAGCAAATGCTTATCCCTGCAAGTTAAAAGCATAATGTGCATCGCATACTAGCACATTATGAAAGACTTGCCTTAAAACACAGCCCTTCAGTGGCATGCTTTTATGGCTGACAGGGCTTCCATCTTTACCCAATCTTCCTTCTGGGTTTGTGGGCTGTAGCTGTTTTAATGGTCGAGCTGCAATGACATCACTCATGAGCATACGGGAAAACATGGCACAGAGCTCTAAAGGGATGGCATTAGTACGCCATCCCATTCAGAGTGCATGTGTAGGTGACACTGAAACAACAGCGCACATCTCCTAAACAGCGCACATTTATGGAGATATTTCTGGTATCTACAGATAAGCGTTATTATAAGCGGTGTTTACTACCGCTTTAATAATGGAGGAGAGCACCATGAGGAACAAATATACATAATATTATTCTATTACAAAATTGGTCAACCCTCACCAGAATTGGCAACCGTGTCTACAGAAAAGATTGGCTTTTCTTCAGTCTTGTAGGAGATTACAGACCTGCAAAAATACATGGCAACATTAGTTTTCTATCATATAGAACAAACATTCTAAAAAAAAAAAAAAAAAAGAGAAGGGGAAAGTTTTATAAACCTGAATCGATTGAACACCACAGATCCTTGGTCAAATTCATAGCCAGAGTTCAGCAGCTCAGAAGCAATAACTGAGGCATCACCAAAAGTAGGCGGCTTTCTACCAACTTCTTTAAAGTTGATCAGGAAGTGGTTACCATGAGTCCTTAAAAAATGGGAAACCAGCGTCAATAGGTTTTAAAATACCTTTTCTAAGAACAGAGAATTTACTAAAATCACCTTGCAAAACACTTAACTTTTGATATACTGAAGACATCACATTATTACAAGTTATGTTTGATAAAAAGGTAAACTACTGGTTTTGCAGGAACAGTTGCGTTTTTTGGGGATTGAGTGCTGGTCATGTTTGGCATTGATTTTTTTTTTTTGGGGGGCCTGATAATGGCTATTGATGGAATAAGATAATGGGGCTATGAACTAGGTTAAGGGTTTATTATAAAGCTTAAATTAATAAAAACCCTATACTGAAAAAAGGGAGGCTGCCATTGCTTAGTTCGAGATATTCTGAGTTTCCTTACCAGTGAATGCTGATCCAATATTTTCAAAACTACTCAAAATCACAAACCTGACAGTAACAGGCAGATCAGGAGCTCAGACTTTACTTTTGCTACGTAGTTGTTCCAGGTCAGTGCCTCAGTAAATATTGACATCAGAATAACAATCAGGCAACTAGTATACACAGCAGGGTCCATTCTGTTAGCCCCTGCAATTCACTCAGCGTAGGTTTCATTTAAGGACTAAAGTTAAGAGGTAAAGTGGAAGGCATGTCAAAAACTACCTAAACGCAATCCTGCTCCCACCCCCATTCTAAGCCTATTCTATACACCCTGTAAAAGGATAGATGTGTATACTTACCTGTTCTAAACATGCTCCAGTCCAGTCACATGATCTCTCTATCGCAGGGCTTAAAATTTCAAGTCCTGAGCTACTAGCCAGGCCTTAGAGTTACTCGCCACCAACAAACACACACACAGACACCTGTATACACACACACACACACACACACACACGTACATACACACAGAAACATGTACACACATGCACAGAGACACATGTATACACACACAGGCATGTACAGACACGCATACACACAGATACATGTACACACAGAAATACACACGCACAGACACATGTGCATACATACACACACACGTACATGCGCGAACACACACACACGTACATGTATATACACGCAGACACATGTACAGATACACACATGAACATACATACACAGACACACACCCCCCCCCCCCCATAAAAAGTTGCAGTACTTCGTTGTTCACTCACAGATCCAGGTACTGCACTCTAGGGGGAGGCAGAGAGCACAGCACACACTCCTTGCTTTGCTTTTACTGCGCTCAGCTATTGAGCGGTCTGACGGCTCCCAGTGCCAATGACAAATCTGGCCTGAGCTCCGAGCCTGCTCAGCAAGAGGGCCCTGGGGGAAGCACTCGCCCCTACCATAATTTCCACTCGCCATTGGCGAGCAGGTGAGTGGAAATTTCATGCCCTGCTCTAGCGGCAGCTTCAGTGAAGAGGAAAAATCACTGACAACGGCTGCAGAGCCTGGCAAATGAGGTCACCAACAGGCTTACTATGGGGAATCTGTTGTTGGCAATCCCTCTTCTACACTGATGAAGGCATTGGGACCCGATAATGCGATCAGACCAGAAGGCCTCTGAATAGGCAAGTATAGACATCTTTCCTTTCACATGGTGGATAAAATAGGCTTAGAATGAGGGGTGGGATCAGGAGCAAGCTTACTGAAAGCGGAGTTCCACTCACCCTGTCAAAAAATAAAAGTCAGTAACTACAAAAACTGTAGCTGCTGACTTTTAAAAAACAGCCACTTACCTGTCCCTCGGTCCCCCGGTGTGTCCCCCGCACCCTGTTTCACCAGCCGTCCTGTATTCCAGAAGGCTGGCATCTTCAGTGTGGGCACCCGGCTGTGATAGCTTGTACGAGTAGCGCTGCGCTTCATGAATGGTCCTGTAGTCTTCTGGGACCTATCACGTGTCCCAAAAGACTACAGGGAGTTAGGGAGGACACCTTCCGCTTCCAATCACCTAGGCGATTGGACCGGAAGTTGGAGAGGGTACCTGTCAAATTCGGGTACCCGCTCCCCTTGCCCCCAAAAGGTGCAAATCCTTAATGGGGAGCATTGCCTTAAAGCAGAACTTCCACTTTTGGGTGGCGCTTTGCTTTAAGTCTTGACTTGCCTTGCACTTAAAGTGTCAGGGTAGAAGCTTGCCTTTAGTGTTTAGGTTAATGGTTGTGGTAGCTTTTAGGAATAGCATGAAGGTCAAGGGGCTGCTTGTGCTAACAACAGCAAAACCCTATGTGGTCTGGCTTTACCTATCCAACCTAAAAGACTCACTGCACCCTCCGTATAATTCTTACTATATGAAAAGATTCCTCTCCAAAACTGGCATTATATTACGCCACCAATACTACTACTCTATGAACCTAAACTTACACCTCGCCCTCAAAAAAGGTTTCTCCAAGTAGAAAAAAAAAAGTTATCCTAATAATCATGTATATGCAGCTAAAGGCCTCACACAAGGAGTCACATGAACTTTTAACTGCCTTTCAAATTACATTGTATTGCCAAAAAAAAACTAAAAAGTGGTTCATTACAACTATTCATTTTTACAGGAAAAATTTACAGGCAAATACCTCCTGTTTTAAGAAGGCCCACCCCACTTTAAGTTAACTAGCATATTGTTAAAAGAGAAGTATGCCAAAGCTCTTTTGGCCATACTTCTCCTGTGGGTAACACGAGTGCACACCTGTGACCCAGATTTAGCCAACATCACAGAGCTGGCCCAGGCTCTGCAGGGATCCCAACAATAATGTCGGAATCCACCCAGATGCCTGGTCAGCAGCTGGCTCATCCTCTCAGCGCACTACTGACAGCTTGAGCCAGCTGCTTCCACCTCCTCCACAGCCCAGCACTCCAGTGAGCACTGGAGGGGCAAACAGAGCGGACAGGAAAAAAAAAAAAAAAAATGGACATGCATACTGGTCCACACACCCAATCCACCACATGCCAGTTTATTCTGCTGTAATGCCCAGGTCACGCTATGAGATGATCATGCGTTTCCTTCATTTCAGTGACAATACCCAGTGCCATCCCAGAAATCATCCCAACTATGACAAATTATACAAAATTCGCCCACTTCTTAATTTTTCCCCCCAAAGATTTACTGAAGTTCTTGTCCTCGATAAAAACATGTGTGGACGAATCCCTTGTCCACTTCACTGGCCGGCTAGGAATTAAGCAATATATTCCAAGAGGGCGAGATATGGAGTAAAGCTCTACAAGCTTTGTGAAAGAGCCAGGGGATATTTATATGCGTTCTGCGTATATGAAGGCAAAGATTCCCAGCTCTAGCCCAAGTGCCTAACCTACATTGGAACAAGTGGAAAAATTGTCTGGGACCTGGCTTATCCACTTTTCCAAAAAGGCCATCACATTGGCATGGATAATTTCTATACCAGTCTGCCCCTTTTCCGCACCTGTACTGTGATAAAACCTTGGCCCGTGGTACCTCCCAAAAAAACAGGAAGGGCTTCCCACAATCTCTAGTGAATACCAGGCTACAAAGAATCAGCATGCCTAAGAAACAACGAAGTGCTGGCCCTGAACTGGAAGGATAAGAGACGTTTACGTCCTGTCCACCATCCACAATGACACCTTGGTGGAAATTACTGGAAGACATGGTCCGATTCAAAAGCCTGCGGCCATCCAAGATTATAATCTCTACATGGCGGAGGTGGATTTTAACGATCAGTTGTTGCAGCCCTATTTAAAATCAAATTTATAGAAGTTGTCACGTTCCTTATCAGCAAGGATCCCCCCCAGAAAGAATTTGTTCAGATTCTTTGAGCAGACTTCATGACAGCCGCTTCCCTGAGAGCATTCCACCAACAGAAGCAGGTTGAAGATGCCAAAAAAGACGTCAGGTATGCAGCAGAGGAGAAGTTAGTTTTCACTTTCCCCCCTGTCCCTCCCAACCAGGCCTGTGCATCGGAGACTGCACGTTACTAAAATATTAGCCCATATTTCAAACTGCCTGCCATTTCCCCGTTTCAATATCTCTGCTGATCATTTGCCTGCTGGCTCAACCAACCATGCCACTGCCTTCTACCTTAACCGACCCCGGCCTGTTTATCATCTATGACTTTGCCTGCCGTTTGCAATGTTTGTCCATGTTTCTGCCTTCCACCTGAACTGACCCTGGCCTGTTTATGGACTATGCTTCTGCCTGCCGTCTGAATTATCAACCACGTTTATGCCTTCTTCTTGGATGGACCTCGGCCTGTTAATCGACCATGTTTTTTGCCTGCTGCTTGGATTGATACTTTGCCCTACTACTGTAGTAGTAGGATTCATGATAACACAGGGGTCTCTCATATGTGAGGGGTTTCAGAGTAGAGAAAACCAGTTTTTGGTTTTCTCCGGGTTTTGTAATTCCCAGAACAGGGTCTGTTTGTCTGGAGGCTTCAAAGAGATTGGGTGGGACGAAGCCTCTATCCCTGTGCCCTGGTCCTATATGACCAAGGCCCTAAGCCTGATGTTCCTGCCTGCTGCCTGGACCAAGGCTTTGGCTGTGCTGACCATATCTCTGCCTGCTGCCCAGGGGCGGACTGACAACTCATGGGGCCCTCGGGCAATAGGGGATCATGGGGCCCCTGTGTCCTAGCCCAAACTCAAAAAAGCCTATGGGAAAAAAAAAAAAAAAAAAAAAAAAAAAAGTACCAGGGGCATCTCATGGGGCCCCCCTACTGACCCCGGGCATCGCCCGAGTTTCCAAATGGTCAGTCTGCCCCTGCTGCTGCCTATAATAACCCAGGACATTTTATGGACCATGTTCCTGCCTGCTGCCTGGACAAATACCTTGGCTGTGCTGACCATATCTCTGCCTGCTCCCTGTAATGACCCAGGACATTTTATGGACCATGTTCCTGCCTTAACCATTCTTTGGCTGTGCTGACCATATGTCTGCCTGCTGCCTGTACTGACCCAGGACTTTTTATGGACCTTGTTTCTGCCTGCTGCCTGGATGTCAGCCTGCTGCCTGTATTGACCTGGACCTCATACCACAGGCAATCTTTTGTTTACATTGTTTTCTATACAGGGTTTGTTGATTTTTGTGTTACACTTGTTGCAATGCTGGGCACATAATCTGTACAGACATTGAAAAGGTCTTGCACATGTGTTATCCCCATAATCAGGAGTAGCAGAATGTATTTTGGGGTGCAATTCTTGTGTCCATGCTGTTTTTTAGAAATATCTTATAGATTGACAACTCTGTGTTAAAAAAAAAAAAAATACATTTTCATTTTCTTTCCACATTTTCGAAAACTTTTGGGAAAAAAAAAAAAAATGAAATGTTCAAAAAAGACTCATTATGCCTCTTACAAAATACATTGTGGTGTTTTCTTTCCAACATGTGGTCATTTTGTGGGTGTTTCCACTTTCCTGTTGTTCCAGGGGCTTCAAAAACGTGATTGGTTGTCAGGAAATTTGATGTATAATTTTTGCCCCTAGAACGCCTAAAAGGTGCTTCTTGGATGTTGGGGCTCTCTAAGTGGCCAGGCTGTGGAAAAGTGTCACATGTGGTATCCCCATACACAGGAGTAGCTGAATGTATTTTGGGGTGTTATTTTTGGTATGTACATGCTATGTGTTGGAAATTAGACAACATTGTGTTAAAAAAAAAAAAAAGTTTTCATTTTCTTTCCACATTTTCCAAAAACTTGTAGGAAACAAAATGACATGTGCAAAAGACTCATTATGCCTCACAGAATATATTTTGGGGTGTCTGCTTCTCAAAATGGGGTCATTTTGTGGGCAATTCCATTGTCCTGGTGTTCCAGGGTCTTCAAAAGTGTAATAGGTAGTCAGGATATTAAAGGTGTAATTTATACCCCTAGGTCACCTGAAGGTGCCCCTTGGATGTTGGGCCTCCCTGTGTGGCTAGGCTGTGAAAAAAGTGTCACACATGTGGTATCCCCATACTCAGGAGTAGCAGAATGTGTTTTTAGGGTGTATTTGCAAGTATGCATATGCCGTGTGGGAGAAATAACCTTTTCATATAGCAATTTTGTTGAAAAACAAAAAAAAAAAAAAAAACACACCTTAATTTTTAATAGAATTGTGGAAAAAGTTACAACTTCAAAAAACTCACTATGCCTCTGACTAAATACCTAGGGCTATCTACTTCCAAAAAAGGGGTTGTTTGGAAGGTATTTGTACTGTTTTGGCTTGTGTCTCAAGAAATGAGATAGGACATCAGTACATCAGGTGTGATCAATTTTCAATGATTGGTACCATAGCTTGTAGACTATTACTTTCATAAAGACCAAATAATATACACAGATTTAAGTTATTTTTTTACCAAGGAAATGTAGCAGTAAACATTTTGGCCAAAATTTATGAAGAAAAATTACTTAATTTGCAAACTTTTACAACAGAAACAAAGAAAAATGTGTTTTCAAATTTTTTGGTCATTTTTTTTTTCAGTTATAGTGCAAAAAAATAAACCCAGTGCTGATTAAATACCACCAAAAGAAAGCCCTATTTGTGTGAAAAAAACTTCATATGGGTACAGTGTTGCATGACTGAGTAGTTGTCAAAGTTTGACAGTGCTGAAAGCTGAAAATTGGTCTGGGCAGGAAGGGGGTATAAGTGCCCAGTAGGCAAGTGGTTACATGTCTTTATAATTACCTTTGCAGTAAACCTCTCAACTTGTCCCCAATTCCAATCACTTTAACTTCTTTTCCACTACCAGCGAGCGAGGAAATTTCACTTTTAATAGCTTTAGCCACAGATGTATGAATAGCACCACAAAGACCTCTATCAGAGGACACACCGATAATGAGGTGATTTTTCTTGTCTTCAGGAGCCTTAATTTCAGCTTTGTCATACAATGCTAAAGGAGAGAGAAAAATATTTAGCACTTTCAACTGACAATTTATACAGAATTGCTTGGAAAACTATACCTTATAGAACCCTGTTCTGAGAGAGATACAGACTGCCACTGCTAATATCTTGTGTTGCATTTGGTATACATTTATGTCTGTTTTATGAGTTTTTTCCTCAAACTTACAGAAAAGGATCTGTTTGTTCATTTGTCTTAGAAACAGAAATCAGATTACTTTTGAATGTTTGAGTGGACTTTTAAAACAAAAGCCTTGGTAGCAATTAACCAAGCTGTCTTCGACAATGAAAACTTAGATACCATTGTTGAATGCTGGGCTCTTTTTTTGTTCTACATTTAATTAAGCAACTGAACGTGTCACGTTAATCAATGGTTAATAGCTTCTGACATACACTATATTGCCAAAAGTATTGGTCGGCCTGCCTTTCACACACAAACCTTAATGGCATCCCAGTCTTAGTCTGTAGGGTTCAATAATCAGTTGGCCCACCCTTTGCAGCTATAACAGCTTCAACTCTTCTGGGAAGGCTGCCTACAAGGTTTAGGAGTGTGTCTGTGGGAATGTTTGACCATTCTTCCAGGAGCGAATTTGTGAGGTCAGGTGGCAGCATGCTTTACACCACTGCATCCCAGGGTTTGCATTGCACTGGTGATGTAAGGATGGATGCAGCTGCTCGGCCATGGAAACCCATTCTACAAAGCTCTCTATGCACTGTTCTGCTAATCTGAAGGCCACATGAAGTTTGGAGGTCTTTAGCTATTGACTCTGCAGACAGTTGGCGACTCCTGCGCACTGTGCGCTTCAGCATGTGCTGACCCTGCTCTGTCATTTTACGTGGCCTATCACTACGTGCCTGAGTTGTTGTTCCCAGTTGCTTCCACTTTGTTATAGAAGCACTAACAGTTGACCGGGGAATATTTAGTAGTAAGGAAAGTTCACGGATGGACTTATTGCACAGGTGGCAAACTATCACGGTACCACGCTTGAAATCACTGACCTCCTGAGCACAACTAAGGCTACTTTCACACTGAGGAGTTTTTGAAGCGTTTTTGTTAAAAAAAAAAAAAAAAAAAAAAGCGCCTGAAAAGCTCAAGAAAACACTTCCCTATGTATGTGAATGTATATGTATGTATGTTTTCACAGGGACGCGTTGCGCTTGTGGTGTAAGAACTCATGCTGGCAGCATCTTTGGGGCATGTGTGGAGAGTAAAAAAAATAAAACAAAAAAAAAAAACGCCCCAAAAAACGCCTCTTCCCATTGAAATCGATGGAAAACGCTTGAAAAGTACCTCTAAGAAATGTTTTTGGTAGTTTTTAAGTCACGTGACCTGTAAAAACGCTCAGAAAGTGTGGCAAAAGCGCGGTAAAACGCTTATGCGTTTTTGCAGCGGATCAGTGTGAAAGTAGCCTTACTTTCACACTGATCTGGCGCAAAAACACAGCAAAATCGCATAGGTGTTTTTACTGCGCTTTCTGGGCTTTTTTTTTTTTAAAGGACATGTGATTTAAAAACTGCACCAAAAACGCTTCTCAGATGCGTTTTTGAAGAGCTTTTTGGGCATATTCCATTGCTTTCAATGGGAAGAGGCACTTTTGAGGCTTTTTTTTTTTTTTTTTAAACTCCCCAAACATGCCCCAGAGATGCTGTAAGCAGGAGTTTTTACACAGCACCGCAAGCACAATGCCTCAGTGTGAAAACATACATAGATATACATTCACATACACAGGGAAGCCGTTTACTTTAGCTTTTCAGGTGCTTTTTTTAAAAGCAAAAACGCTTGAAAACTCCTCAGTGTGAAAGCAGCCTTATACATGCCATACATGGGGCAAATTCTGAATTTTCTTTAGAAAATCGCAAATTTTGTGCATTTTGTAATCCGATGGCACCACTATTGATTTCGAAATTCAACCAACCAAGCCTTCAATTTCACCTCATGGTGCTATAGAAAAGAATTTTCATGGCCAAGAATTTTCTTTTCCTGCCAGGTCACAGCTCATGCTCATTTTTGTTTTTGTTTATATTTCCCATACGACTGTCCCAACATTGATTCAAAATTCTTAGAAAAGATTTTTGAAAGAAAATTCTTTCAGAGTTCGACCCATGTATGGCAGGTTTTATTCGTTCACAAATGTTTGTAGAAGCAGTCTGCATGCCTAGGTGCTTGATTGTATACACCTGTGGTCATGGAGGTGCTTGGAACACCAGAATCCAAACATTTGGAGGGGTGTCCCAATACTTTTGGCAATACAGTGTATATGACCTATGGCATGTATGATACAATAGTGCCATCTAGAGGTTGAATTGGAGAATGTGTCTCCCATTGAAACACAACCAGTCCATTGGGACTGAACTAACAGCAAGTGGGAGGAGCTGTTTCTGCCAGTGTATAATATTATACAAACAGTATAAAAGGTCTTCTCCCACCTAGAACAACCACCCAATTACTCTGTTCATGCATTTCAAAATATCAATGTCAGGATGCTGAGAACAGTAGAACCAATCTCCCCCTTACCCCACACATGAACCTGATGGGGAACTGACTGCCTGTGCATTGTGATTGGCCCTGGCATTTTATGGTGTCTGTAATTGGACTGGCATCTTTCGTTGATAGGGTACAGGCAACTTATGCTGCCTGCATCAGAGCAAATAGCTGAGCAGCAATTGTGACCAATAGAGGCCTTTCACACTTTAATGCTGTACACATGTAAACGCTTCTCAAATTTTACATTAATACAGAGCACTTTTTACACAGGATCTAGCTGCTACCTTCTGCCAGCAAGATCCTGCGTAAAAGCTGCAATATTTTCATACAAATATAGCAGAATCATCAAATTAGCAATGGTACACTGCTCACTTCAAGTAAGACATACCATATCCAGCATTCAAAACTTTCATATCCCACCCTTCAGGGAAAAAAAAAAACACTTTAAAAAGGGTTAGTTCACCTTTTAGGAAAAAAAAATATAAATGCACGTTTTTTTCCTTACAGGAGCCTGCAAAGCATTGTATTCATCATCAGTGCATTATTGGCGCAATGCCAGGCTCCTGTACACTCCCCTTCCAGACCTCTGGACAGGCTTTCAGTTTGAAAGCTTGAAGAAGAGTGAATGGACTACAAGCAGACAGGACAGGAATCTTCATTGATACCATATGTGCAGTCCTAAAATGAACTGGTTTTTGTTAAAAACAAATTGTCAGTTTGAAATGAGCTAGTTTTCCAAAGCATTAAATGAATTCTCCACCTAAACCAGTACTAACAACAAACACTGACGAAGCCCTACTGAAGACACAAGAAAAAAACCCCCAAAACTACCCTTGCTGTAGGGGCTCCCTACACTGCAAGGGTTAAATGTTTGTTAAGTCTAGGGATAGAGTGTAATACTTACACTATTCCTTTTGTGGAGGTTTCCTCTACACTGTGCAATCATTCCCCCAAAGCCTCTTCTCTTCGACTCTCAGGCTAGCGGTGTCACATTCTATGTAGAAACCAGTAGCCCTGTATCATACACAAGAACCGCCTACAACCCAGAGCTTCAAAGAGAAGAGGATAACATCAGCCTGCTGAAGTGCGAATCAAGGTAAGTATTACAGCTTATTCCTCTACCCCTAGACATAAGCATTTAAACCTTGCAGTGCATGGGTAAAGGGGTCCGCTACAAGAGTAAATTGTTACCATTTTTCTCCAAACCTGGAGAAAAATTCTATGAAAAATATCTAACAGAAGTACCTAGAGCCCCTGTTCCATATACTCTAGCTGGTTTCAGCTCCCTCTCAGCCTTTGAATACTTTGCTGCGGCAACCATCTTCATAGATTTGGTAATCTTCTGGATGTTCTTGATAGATTTCAAACGTCTTGTAACTGTAAAGCAGATGAGTGACAATGAAATGCAAAGCCAATTTGCATACAAACAAAAAGGAAACAAAAAGTTGTCTTGCTTAAAGTGGTGGTAAACTCTACCCACAACTTTATCACATTTAAATCAGCATAAAAAGCACCGATTACTGCATTTAGATGTCTCCTTACTTGCTCTGTTTTCTTACAATTCGTCCCATTCTTTGTAATGGTGTCATTGGAGCATGCACATCTCTCCCTCGATGGATGGCACACTCTGTGTGCCATCCGTCCATTGACAAGTTTGCCGTGTCTGTATTTTCCGCTCCCTGCGGCACTGCACTGAAAAACCATGTGACTGTCGGCTATGTTCAGCGGAACACAGTTGCCATAGGAATGATGGAACGAGGCTTGGCTAAGAAACGATCGCACATGAGCGAGATTACAGCAAGGACTACGTGAAAGGGCGGAACTCAGAAAACAATACCTAAGACGGCGCCAGGTTATCGCTGGAGGCACAATTTTTAAAAGATGTAAAACAAGTAATAAATATGTGATTGGGGCTGAATTACAATGAACAATGATTGATAATCACCTAATATAATGGACTAGATGGAAAACAGCATCGGAGTGGGAGAGTTTACTACCGCTTTAATTAACAAGCATCTTAAAATAAAGCTACTTACTGTCTTTCAAAGTTGCCATGTTCCTGACTTGACCCCTTCAAGAGAAAAGTAACAGAACAATGCTTTAAAAATACAGAGGTATGATAGACAGGTTTGTTATTGCAATGGTTTAAAAGGAAGCAACAAAATAAAACAGTAATTTAGATGCATTATTGAAAGTAGCCAAAGAAATCCATTAACATGATCCTCTATACTACATCTATATCATAATTATCTGAAAACCAACCAGATTATCTGTTTTCTCTACTGCTTATATCATTCCTATATTTCATATGCCAACCTTTTCTCCATTACAGGAGAAAGCTTTTTTTGACCCTACTTCTTCTATGGATAACAAAAGTGCTAAAGCCCGTTGTCACTCAGCTGCTCCAGGCTCTGGATCAATTCTGACTTTAACATCGGGATCCACCCAGATGCCTGGCTCAGTTTCTCAGCAAGCCACTGAAAGCATGAGCCAGCCGCTCCTGCCCCCCCCCATAGCCTGAGGCTCCAGTGGGCGCTGGAGAAGCAGGGCAGAAAGCTCTGTATTCACTGAAGACTGATCAATCAGCGTCCTTTGATCACTTAGTTCTCAGTCTTAGAAGCAGCAGGGGACAGATGCACCAACCACCTAGGTGGGTGTGTGTATTTTTTTTTTAATATACTCTATATTTCTCTTTCAAGGGCTTAAAGAACTACAGTCCAACATATTTAAATGGAAGGTATTTCGGGATTTTTAGCTAGAAAAGTAAACTACTCGGATGAACAGAGCCAACCTTTGAAAATTCTAGTTGCCTGACAGTTGCTATTGTGTAACATTGTAGGGATACATAGAAACAAATGAGGACAGCAAGCAGGACATATTCAGTATGAATGTCACAAAATTCACAGAGCCTGTCTTCTACAGAGGTGCTGGGGGAAGGAGTTTCAGGAGGTGGAATCAGCACAGGAATCACTGCTTGTAGGCAGCAAGGTACCATGCTTTAGGTAGCCCTTAGAAATCAAAAGTAAACAGCAGAGAAGAAGCTGCAAGGAATCCAGAGTCCAGGAAGTTGTGGAAAAAGATGGCCAGGAGACAGAACTCACAACATGGAAGTAGATTTTGCAAGCAAGCTTACATTGAATTGTCAAAAATAACTATTGTTTGTATTATTACATTGCTGATGTTACAAAATGAAAGTATATGCTGTGACCATAGGTTTCCTTTAAGGGGAGCTACAGCTCCTCCAAGCTAAGTGAGGGACAGCTGTTGGCGCCTGTGCTATCCCTTTTAGTGATACGAAGTGCATAGGCTCTCCCACCCACAAGTTTGGAGAAGCAGTGTGTTGCAACCTGGAGGCAGCAATGGTGGATAACAGGTTATGCAAGTGCATTTTCTCACATATTAATAGAAAATGTAGTAGGGAATGTTGTACAGTTTGCTTTGGATGTATTATGTTAAACTGTGGTGCATTTATTACCAACCATTCCACTAGCTGCACCAATCTTTTCTCTGCTGATAAGTTACACTACCTCTGCAGAAGAATGTTCTGGGTGTTCGGATGCCTGAGCCTGTAATGATGCTGGAGTTTGGCTGATAAAAATACAGAGCACAGAGAAAGTCCAGGCAACCGACAATCCTTTAAGTGTCATATGCAGAAGAAAGGGCAACGAATGATGGTGTAGATGGGGTTACAGATTATTTATTCTTTTATTTGTGGGCAGCAATATTTGTTTAGGTTTCTTATTTTGCAGCAGTTGCTTTAGGCCTTGTTCACATGGTGCATACTAAAACGTACACCCGTGGAGTGCTGCGTTTTCCAGCACGGGATGCACAAGTATTCCATGCAGACAGTCATAGTGATGTCAATCGTGATGCAGTGGCTGCTCCCAATCTGACATTTGTGAGTGCGGGGGCATGTTTCTGAAGTCACAAAGTCTGCATATGGAGAGATGCACCAACTACAGATGTCAAGCAGCGACTGTGTTAGTGCAGCAACTGCGTTCTTGTGAGCAAGCCCTAATAGTTTCACTGTCACCTTACCCATAACAGTCCATATTCCCATCGCACATGTTGCTGGAATAAGCCCTCAAAAGTACCAGGTGCTGCAGTGACCACCAGCTGGATATTGAAGTATGCACCACAAGACAGTGTAAATATATCTCAGCACACCATGGATCTTCAACTAAGCCTACATATTTTTTTTACTGAAGAAAGAACACATTACAAACAAAAAAGTGCAACGTTTCAGAGCTGTGCAGGGCCCCTTCATCCAATGTTGCACTTTTTGTTTTGTAATGTGATCTTACTTTAATAAAAACAAATGATCAGACTTAGTTGAAGATCCGTGGTGTGCTAGCGAACATTTACATTGTGTCACCTTACCCATTCACAGCAAAGTGCTAGTGTTTGGAAAGGACCCTCGTCCCTGTACTCTTACCAGCACTCCCTCACTACGCATGCAAAGAAAATAACAGTGCTAACGCATATGGAGGAACATGAGACCTTCCCATGTGTCAGTGCTTGGCTCAACTTTAGTGCAGCCTGCAACACAGATCTGGGGAATGATGCTAAAGTAGAATAGGAGTGAGGGGCCTTTATAAACACAATGGGGAGAATGTATTCAAAATCTGGAGCAGCTGTGCATGCAACCAATTAGATATAGGCTAAGCTTGCTCAGTTAAACTTTGAAAATGAATGCTAGAAGCTGACTTACCATGCATAGCTACTCCAGATTCTGTCTGTTCCAGTCTTAGTAATGTCTCCTCAATGTCACTCTGTCCTACATGGGCAAGGAGACAATGTCCCTTCTAGAAGGAAAGATGAATATAACCCACAGTTGAATGGCTGCCTTCCCACTGCTCTTAGATTTGCTGCAAACAGATTGTGAGAAATCTCATTGGGAAATCCTTTTACCCATTTCCAAGTGACTGCAAAGTCCCAGCAGGTGTGCCTGTCTGTGCAGCCTCAACAACAGCACAGAATCCATAGAGCAGTGACTTCAACTCACCGGCATCCGTTGTTCTGAGATATTGTCACCTGTAAAACAGTCAATGCCCACCAGCCGCAAAGACAACCTCAGCGGAGCTTGGCAGTCACATGACTAATTGCGCAGCAATCATAAGAGCAGAGGGGAAGACATTGTCTAAAGTGATAATTCATTTTCATTTTTTTTTTTTTTTTTTTTTTTTTTTAAGAAGAGGGTATACTTACCTGCTCTGTATGATGATATTGCACAGAGCAGCCTCTTATCTCCTCCTGGTCCCCCTGCCAGAGCTGTCCACTGCTTCTTTCCAAGAATGCCCCCCACCAACCAGTGCGGTGCTAAGGGGGCACCTGTGTGGGCGTGCTCACGAGCCAGCCTGTGTGAGTCCATAGATACACACTGCGCTGGTAAGCCACACCCCCCCACACACACACTCCCTCCTTACAGGATTTTGACTGACAACAGGAGACTGTAGCTCCCATTGCTCTCAATGTCTCCTGTGAGACCAGGAAGTGGAGGAGAGTCTGGCTGCAGCTAGGACAGTGCTGGATAGGTGAGGAGACATACATACGTGTTTAGAGATGGGGAGGTACAGGTAGTGGGCAACTTCACCCACATTTAGGATAATTTGCCCACAGTTCCTGCCCACAGTCTTCTAGGACACATCACAGGTCCCAGAAGGCTGCAGGACCATTCACAAAGTGCAGTGCAGCTCATGCATGCGCAGTGTGAAGCTGCAAGGAATTACAGCCGAATGCCCACAGTTAACACGGTGTCAGGGACCCAAAGATTGGCAAAGAACTGGCCCGGATGAAGACAGCGCTGTAATTGCTGACTTTTAATTTTTGCTGAACCTACTGGGGGATGCATCACATCACATGCAGTCCAGTGTGTTTACTTACTGCATGAAAAATGCATGGATAGTAGGTTATATGGTTTCCAATGGCATAGTTCACACCAGTGCAGTCAGTTTCAGTATGTTCCAGTAGAAAAAAGTGCAACATACTGCATTTTTTTCTGCACTGTACGGTACTGAAACTCGGGACAACGCATCAAAGATGCACTGGATCGCATCTAAACATGCCAAAAATGCACATGTCCTAATTTAAAGTAAAGGAAAAAAAAAGTGGGGAAAATGCACAGGAATGCATTGAAAACATGCATGTACAAAAGCATCTGGAACACACTGTGGTGTGAACCGGCCCTGAAGCTCCTGTTTAAGCACTGGTTCACACCAAATGCGATTTCAAAGTGGTGCAATTTGGTCCCATTTAAAGTGCCATTTACCTTATAGTCTATGAGAGACAGATCACACTGAAGTGGTGAAAGAGTAATGCACATCACGATACTTGAAATTGCACCTATTAAGACAGTGCCATAGAAATACATTTGATGCGACTTCAGCTGCGATGTGTAAATCGCATGTCGCACCTGAAATTGCAGCGGTGTGAACCAGGGATATGTAGAGAATGCACGGATGTCAAAATATTTAGACTGTAGCAGCACTGTATGATGCGAGTTATTTTATAACCCTTGAGCTGATTCACACATGTGTGGTGCGGATTGAAGCTCAGGTTTCACAGCTAATTGACAGTAGTTGTTCAGCGCTTCACGTTCATGTCAGGTTTACATCAGGTTCAGGACAGGATTTTTATCCTGTTCACACGTGTGGTTTAAAAACGGTTCTCATAGAAGTCAACAGTCTGTAATCTGCACCTGAACCAGACCACACTGCTCCGAAATCGGACTTGACTCTTTTTCAATCTGCACTGCCAGTGCACCAGACATATGTGAACAAGCATTATAGGAAGCAATGTTATTATACGTGTCATGTGGATGTGGTTCAAACCGCATCCAATCTGCATATATGTGAACCAGCACTTCCTGTCTACCTTTTGTCTGGACCTCAGCCTCCAGTCATCCCTCACAAACCAGCAATCAGACACTGGGGTGAATAGCACTAGGAGCCCATTGGGCATTGTAGGAGTGCTAACAGGGAACACGCGGACAGGAGGGGATAGCAGAGCTGTAGAATTGCTGACATTTCCCCATTAACCACTTGCCGACTGTAGATAGCCGAATGGCAGCTTCACCGTGGCCAGCCACCCCCGGGGATCTCTGTGTCCTACAGACACAGCTGATCACGTGCTATGGTAAAAGGCCAATCACAGCAGCATTTTACCACGTGATCAGCCATGTCCAATGACACAGCAGATCACTGGTAAATGCAGTTGCCAGTTATCGGCTGCACTTTCCTCAAGCTGTCACAGCGTGTAGAAAGTACTGCAGATAGCTGGCAATTGTCAGAGGCCGGATCGGCACTGATCATCAGTTCCCTGATGATCAGTGCCCAGCAGTGCCACATCAGTGTTGCCCATCCGTGCAGACTCATCAATGCACATCACTGAAGGAGAAGAATTCTCCTTGCTCACCTGTGTGCAAAATTTTATAATAGAAACAAAAAAAAAAAATTTGTTTTTTTTTAATTTTTGCTCTTTGTTTATAGCGCAAAAAATAAAACACTCAGTGGAGAGTAATTACCTCCAAAAGAAAGCTCTATTTGTGAGAAAAAAAAATGATAAAAATTTCATATGGGTACAATGCTGCATGAAAGTGCGACAGCGCTGAAAGCTGAAAATTGGCCTGGGCAGGAAGGGGGTATAAGTGCCCTGTAGGCAAGTGGTTAATCAACAGGTATGAAGGTGACACCATTCTGTTCTCTGTAAGTGGGGTCACCCTCCGGCTCCTGTCTAGAAGAAGTGAAGGGATCACAAAGTTGTCCAGACAGAAAGATTTCCTGGGGCAGATAATAGAGGACAGGAGAGGATGGATCATGGACTGTAACCTTGTATCAGAATAAAGCTGAACGAATCAACATCGTCATCTGCTGACTTCATACAGAAGGAGGTATCAGTCTGGACTCAGCTGTATGAGCAGAGAGATGAAGGTCAGTGGGGGTCTCCATGGTGACAGGAGGGTGACCCCGGCCATGACACTCACCATGTGCCCTCCATACAGACACAGGTCACCACCTCCTACATACAAGCCCCAGTACAGAGAAAGTCTATGGAGTCTGCACTCGTCTCAACTTTTCTGTCATTCATTGTCTGTGACACCTCCAGGTTCAGGGAGCCTGCTGCGGCCTAGTACACCCCCGCCCCTTCACTGAGGACACCCCGCACAGGGGCACACACACGCCGGCCACCTCCTCGCCGCTCTCCTTCCCCACCGCCCTTCCTCCTATCTCCAGGAATTTAGCGTTGGCCGCCTTCTCACCATTGTGGCTGGAAGATGAGGACGCTGCTCCGGGACAACATGGTGACTGCAGGCAAGGTCAGTCAGCGCAGGGCGCGCATGCTCAGCTCGGGGACTGGAAGAGAGGGCAAGAGGCGGGGACTACGTAGGAACTGTCAGCTGCACTTCCTGTTCAGTGTAGCCATGTTTGATGTGGGCACGTGCAGCTTGTGATGGAACAGCTAGTAGGAAATTAAGTGTTCAATTACTGAATAGCCTGATTAGAAGAGCTAGTTCTGGAAACCTTTATTTATTTGTTGTGGTGCCCTAGGCAACACAAAAATCAGCCACCCCAACCTCTCCGCAGAGAGAGCCTGATACCAACCAGCACCCCCCACTACACTGGAGAGAGCATAACACTGACCAACGACACCCTAAAGGAGAGAGCCTGATACCAACCAGCACCCCCCCCCCTCCACTACACTGTGGAGAGAGCATAACACTGACCAACACCCCAAAGGAGAGAGCCTGACATCGACCAACACCAAATCCCCCCCCCTTCCCAAGCGCGGAGAGAGCATGACACCAACAGCAACCCTCCCCCCAAAGGAAAGAACCTGAAACCAACCAACACCACCTCCCTCCTCCCCCAGCCGTTGAGAGAGCCTTCCACTACCACTGCCTCCCTCATACACCCACCGCAGCCCCCCGACAAGAGCGAGAAAGAAACTCACAGACACCTTCAAAGCTCCGGACATCCCCGGAAACGAGAGTCAGATTCTGCATACACTGTCAAGCAGCTCGCAGCTTCTTGGTCCCACTTGGTCCCCATGCTGTGCATGTTCCTTCTTCTGGGGGCAGTGCTGCCCCCCTCAAAAATACCGCCCTAGGCAAATGCCTTGTTTGCCTTATAGTAAATACGCCCCTGCTTTCTGTCCCATAGCTAAACATGAAGTGAGAGGAAATCCCTGCAAAATAACAGAATTCCTTGGGACCCCCAGGTCACCAGAACTAATGTCCCCATTGGGAGATTTCCCTTCTATTACTTTTCTGGGGACAACCCACAATGTGGGATTTTCTTTTATTTTCAATGATAATGGTAAACAGAACAAATAGAGAGAGTGAATCTCCCTAATGGGAACACAGACAGCAATAAAAACTGACAGGTGTTCTAATCCCTCTCCACTCTATCCAACACTACAAAAAAGTTTTGCATTTAGTTGTACTTTAGACCACTCTGTGTACACAAAATGCCTTTGCAAACCCAAATGTTAATTTAAAAAAAGTAGCGACATCATCAGCATGCTTTACATAGCCTGTGTGCAGAGCTGTGGACCCAGCAGGCCTCACCCACTGCAGTCTTCCTTTAGCCACTTGCTCTCCTGAGGATTTACCCCCCTTTCTGCCCAGGCCATTTTTTGCATTACGGTGCTGCATTACTTTGACAATTGCGCGGTCATGCAATTCTGCACCCAAATTAAATGTCTGGCCTTTTTTCCCCCACAAATTGAGCTTTCTGTCAGTGGTATTTGATAGCCTGTGCGTTTTTTATTTTTTGCACTATAAAAAAAGCATCAATTTTGAAAAAAAAAACTATTTTTTACTTTTTGCTATTAAACATGTCCAGTAAAAAAATTTTAAAAATCAAATTTCGTCATAAATTTAGGCCAAAATGTATTCTGCGACATGTCTTTGCTAAAAAAAAATCCCAATACGTGTAGATAAATTGGTTTACGTGAAAGTTATAGCGTTTACAAATGGTGGTATATATACTGGAATTTATTTTACTAGTAATGGCACTGATCAGCGACTTATAGCGGCACTGCAGGGGGCATTCTGACACTAGGGGAACTGACTTGGTGTCATTGACATCCCCAGTGACAGTGATCAGTGATCAGTGCTAAAAAAGAAGCACTGACACTGTACTAATGGCACTGGACAGGAAGGGGTTAACATGAGGGGCAATCAAAGGGTTAACTGTGTGCTGGGAGTGTTTTAGTGGTGGGGTGGGGGTGTTGGTACTTCACTGTAAGCACACTGCTCTGGATGGCTGGGCTGTGCACAGTCATCCAGAGCAGTGTGCCCGAGCTGACAGGGAGGAGGACTGTTAGTAAACAAAACAGTCCTCCTCCCCGTCGGAGATCCTCGGTAATCACCGGGTGCCGGCGGGTAATCACCGCCCAGGACCCGGTGATTGACAGCTGCGGCGCGGGTAGGACACACTTGTGGCTCATGTGAGCCCCCTACCCGGAAATACAAAATCACGTATATAACCATGCCATCCTGTAGCAGTATATCTGCTATAGGGCGTTCGGCATGTGGTTAGAAACTACAGGAGGGGGCGGAGACAAGACCAGTCACTCTGCACATGTAAAGAGAGCAATAGTGGCTGGTCTTTATTACAGGAAGCTCCTGTACAGAAGCAGAGTTTCACACTGGATTACTGCACAGATCTGGAAGAAGAACAACCCCAATTCCAATAAAGATGGGGCGCTGTGTAAATTCTACATAAAAACCAGAACGCAATATTTTGAAGATCTCATAAACCCATGTTTTATTCGCAATAAAAAAACATATGTGTTTACACTTAGACAATGTACAATTTTAAGGAAATAATAAGGTAATTTTGAATTTGATGGCAGCAACACGTCTCAAAAAGTTGGGACAGGGCCATATTTAACCCCAGTGCAGCATCTCTACTCCTTTTAACAATACTCTGTAAATGTCTGGGAACTGAGGAGACCAGTAGCTGGAGTTTTGGTAGAGGGATATCGGCCCATTTTTGCCTGATATAGGATTATAACGGCTCTTCTTTGTCATGTTTTTCATTTCAAGATACACCAAATATTTCAATTGATGAAAGGTCTGGACTGCAGGCAGGCCAGCTAAGCACCCAGACTCTTCTACTACGAAGCCATGCTGTTGTCATAGTTTTAGTATGAGGTTTAGATTTGTCCTGCTGAAATATGCAAGGCCTTCCCTGATAAAGAAGTCATTTGGATGGGATCATATTTTGCCTCAAAACCTGGATATATCTTTCAGCATTGATGTTGACTTTCCAAATGTGCAAGTTGCCCATTCCATACCCAGTAATGCACCCCCATACCATCAGAGATGTAGGCTTTAGAACTGAACATGGATGCAATATTAACCCCCAGGATTGGTGCCAGTGGATGCAATACTAGCCCTCGGGGGTAGGGGGAGCATGGGAGTTATTTGTAAAAGTGGTACCCCTGATTGCTATGTTGCCCCCTAATGTTCTTCTATAAGGTAGGCTCAGGTGGAGAGTCATTCCAATGGAAGAATTTTTAAAAACATTTAGTCCTGCATTTTTTGTGTGTCTGTATGGCCTGTTTATGGTATAGTAATTACAGAATATTTTGTGAGCACAAGGACTCATGCAAATGTGTGAGTTATGCAGGCCATACATGGGTCACATTCCAAACAAATTTTCTTTGGAAAATTGGAATTTTCATGCATTTTGTAATCCGATGGCGCCACCATTGATTTCGAAATTCAACCAACCAGGTCTTCAATTTCACTTCATGTTGCTATAGAAAAGAATTTTCGTGGCCAAGAATTTTCTTTCCAGGTCACAGCTCACGCTCATTTCTTTTTCATTTATGTTTCCCACACGATTCTCCCATCACTGATTCAAAATTCATTAATTTTTCAAAAAATTTCCAACATGCCCGATCACTCAAATTCAATGCTCACATGAAAATCGGCCATTTCTGTGACCCAATAATGGTGTGAAATTCGAACGAAAATTCTTAGAAAAGATTTTTGAAAGAAAATTCTTTTGGAATTCGACCCATGTATGGCTGGCTTTATTCTTTCACAAATGTTTGTAGAAGCAGTCTGCATGCCTAGGTGCTCTTTCCAGGTCACAGCTCATGCTCATTTCTTTTTCAATTACATTTCTAGTGAGATTCTCCCATCATTGATTAGAAATTTGTTAGTTTTTCAAAAAAATGTCCAGCATGCTCGGTCACTCAAATTCGATGGTCGCTCGAATATCGGCCATTGCTGTAGCCCACTAATGAAGCAAAATTCAAATGAAAATTCTTACAAAAAATTTTTGAAAGAAAATTATTTCGGAATCAACCCATGTATGGTTGGCTTTAGACGTGCAGAATGAAAAAATTTGTTTCAATTCGCTATTTAAATAATTTTGTTTAGTTAAATTTGTTTAATATGTTTTCGGAATTCGTTTAATTTATTCAAACTAGAATTCGATTCAGATTTTAATGAATTCGGAAAATTTGAATCAAATTCGAATTCAAATTTATTCTGTTCGAAATTCAAATTTTGGAAAATGGTTATATTCTTTCTATTTTATTCTATTGTTTTTTTCTATTCTGTTCTTTTCTGTTCTATTAAAAATTTGAAATTCAGAAGATGGTTATATTCTTTCTATTTTATTCTTTTCTATTCCATTGCTTTTTTTCTATTCTTTCTATTCTTCATTTTCTATATTATTATTTTCTATTCCAATCTATTCTTTTCTATTCTATTCAAATTTGTATTTATTCTATTTAAATTTAAATTTATTCTATTCAATTTTCAGAGAATTGTTTTATTCTATTTTATTTTATTCTATTCTATTGTTTTTCTATTATATTCTATTCTTTTCTATTCTATTATTTTCTATTTTTTTTCTATATTTTAATTTATTCTGTTCGAATTTCAGAAGATGGTTATATTCTATTTTATTTTATTCTATTCTATTCTATTTTTACTATTCTATTCTTTTCTCTTCTATTCTATATTATTCTTTTATTTTCTATTCTGTTTGAAATTCAAATTTTGGAAGATCATTACAAGCTTTCTATTTAATTATAGTCTATTGTTTTTTCTATTATATTCTATTCTATTAGCTTCTATTCGATTGTTTTATTTTCTATTCTATTCTATTCTTTTTTCTTCTATTCTTTTCTATTCTAACCTATTCTATTCAAATTCAAATTTTGGAAGACAATTACTGTCTATTCTGTTCTTTTCTTTTATTTTCTATTCTATTATGTTCTTTTTTTATTCTTGTCTTTTCTATTCTATTATATTCCCTTATTTTCTATTCTATTTTATTCTATTTTTTTATTCTATTCTGGTTTTCATTTTGTTTTTAAATTTGATTCAAATTAATTTTGTTGCGTAATTTTGGATTCGTTTAAATTTGTTTCTATTGTAATTCAGATGCATCCAAATTTCCAAATAATGTAAAATTTGTCCAAATTTCGATTCAGAACTAAACAAATCGCACATGTCTACTGTGAGTGTGCTCAGACTCTAACTACACCTCTTTAAGCTGTGATGAATATGCACAGCAATGTTTCCACACCCATGTTTTGCTATGCACTCAAAATATTATCCCATATCATGTCCCTCTTTTGTATACCAAATATACATAAATAGGAAATTGCGCTCAGAAAACTAGTACTGCAGCTAACACAACAATTGATACAAATTGTTTCAGAAGATGCAAATAAAAAGTGCAGTGCTAATAAAAATCACAGCTCAAATAAATAAGGGTTAAAGTGAGTCCGTATGAATCCATGAGAGAGGGATCAGTTCCAAAGTGATGAAACAATGGAAATCGTCATCCACACAAAGAAGCACTGTATCATGCCACCATAGTTATTCACCACCACGTGTATAATAAACACACTTTCCAAAAACGACTGACGATTGTGCATGTGCAATAATAAAATCCTCCACTCAGGATGTAGAACTCCTAATCTGGATCCAATTCAACCATTGTGAAAAACACATCCTCCAACTGGTAGTAATGTATATGTTATATTTTGTATATCCTCCTGCGCTGCTATGCCTACTGTGGATAAAGGACAGCTGCCAACATCCAATCCTCCCCTTAAGCTGGACAAATAGATAAATTAGTATGATAGTGATGTAGCGCTATAAATAAATACCTTTTATACACAATATATGATAGTAATGCACAATTATATGCAGATCTAATTCAGTTGATATTAGTAGGTGATTAGTGCAATATATATCAAAACAAAATATTCAAGTGATAATTCAAAATAATAAATGGCACACAGTGATTCCCTATACAGGGATATAAGTCACCATATATAGGTGATATAATTGCAAATGTCCACAGAAACTAGTGATTTCACATATGAGATAGCACCCACAATTCTTCAAAAACATGCTCCTGTGTTGGTGCAGGTGGTGAGAAATAATCCTAAATGGCAGGCTTGCCCACTCACCTTCCCCCTGCATCCCACAGGGGCCACAACGCCTTATGGATCACTTAGGATCCTGCATGCTCCTCTCCAGGGTACAAATAGCTCCACCAATCTCAATAGCCTTTGGTCCTCCTTCAGTAACTTGGTATATACCCTTGTAAACTCGTGATGTTTTGGGATCATACAACAAAAACACAAAGATCCTCCATAGTGCAAAACTGTGTAACAGGTTTAATGTGGATAAAAACGCCAAGTACAAAGTCACATTTAGCAGGGAAGACAATTCGCAGTTTGTATCACCTCTCTAGGGTGTACTGAGAGCACTCTGGTGTACCAAGATGGCGCTGGACCGGAAGTGCGTCACCACGTTGCTGAAGGATCTTTGTGTTTTTGTGGTATGATCCCAAAACATCACGAGTTTACAAGGGTATATACCAAGTTACTGAAGGAGGACCAAAGGTTATTGAGATTGGTGGAGCTATTTGTACCCTGGAGAGGGGCATGCAGGATCCTGAGTGATCCATAAGGCGTTGTGGCCCCTGTGGGTTGCAGGGGGAAGGTGAGCGGGCAACCCTGCCATTTAGGATTATTTCTCACCACTTACACCAACACAGGAGCATGTTTCTGAAGAATTGTGGGTGCTATCTCATATGTGAAATCACTGGTTGCTGTGGACGTTTGCAATTATATCACCTATATATGGTGACATATCCCTGTATAGGGAATCACTGTGTGCCACTTATTATTTTGAATTATCACTTGAATATTTTGTTTTGATATATATTGCACTAATCACCTACTAATATCACCTGAATTAGATCTGCATATAATTGTGCATTACTATCATATATTGTTTATAAAAGGTATTAGTTTATTTATAGTGCTACATCACTATCATACTAATGTATATGTTATGCGGTGCTCCCTTATTGTGCAAAATTCAATATCCAAACATCAGTATATATGTACACAAAATTAAATGTGATAAACAAATTAATTAGTCCATAAATAACTCAATGATAAGTGCTTATAGTCCCAAAATATGTTATTGTATAACCAGGAAATATCTTCCTCCATTCTGTATTCAGTAATCATAGCAGTCCACAGCATGCAAGTGAGTCCCACGGTGACTCCCACCACCTATTCTCTAATAAGCTCACCTCCAATCATGGACCTATAACTTTCATTATTAAGTCTAGATACGTGTTTTCCCCTGGGGGTATGAATATACTCTGGGAATTCCTCAAATATGGATCTTTTCCCTTTATTATGCCTCCTGGTGTATGTCCCTTTAAGAGGCCATCAGTGTCGGCCTTCTACAAATATAAATTAAGTTAAAACGCCTTTAAAAACTCCTTAACCCTTTGAGGACCATAAGATTACGGAACTCCAAAAGAATCAATTTTTTGTTTTTAAAGTTCGTACACTTCAGTTGCTGTAACTAAGCCATTTCATGAAATAATTGGCAAAAAGCTAGATCCATTTGTTGATAAGAACTAATATTTTGACTCAAACCAAAAAAAAAAAGTATTTTAAGTTCTTAATCAGATGATACAGGCAATTAAAAAACATGGGACAAATACGTCCCTTGGTCCTCAGCAATAATTCAGCTTCCTGGTGGTATCAGCCTCATGCAAATCTGGCTACAGTCATTACTGATATCGCGCATCCAATCCTAAGTACCTTAGATTTATGACCCAGGTACAAAATGGAAGGTCATAAATAACTTGTGCCCCTTGTGAATCAGGACTAAAGTGCAAAGGTAAAGATGAGGATTACTCAGAGGAATGGATACGCTTGTTGGGGGGCAGAGGGTCATATTTAAAGGGACCATGAATACCATTTGCTTTGGAACTGAGTTGGATTAAAAAGCACCCCAGTTGAAGTGGCACAAGCTATTTATGACCTTAGGTTTTTGTATGTGGGTCATAAATCTAAGGTACTTAGGATTGGATGTGCACTATCAGTAATGACTGTAGCCAGAATTGCTTGACACAGAACACATTTATATGTGAGCAGCACCCTTTGCACATTTGTAAAGTTTGACTAGAACATGATAAGAGAACATATCATTTATTATATATTTTTTGTTATTTATAATTTGTGAATGGAGGTAGTGCGGAAGTCACGCCATTTTTTATTATCCTCCAACTGGTACAGCTTGGCTAGCCCTGTGAGACATCAGTTGAGACGAAACACGTAGGACAGAGCCAACGCTCACAATGCTGGCACGTACTCTGATTCCAGGAAGTGGCCATCCAAGCTCAGGACCAATACATGATTGATAAGTGCTTATCTTTTTTATTATTGTGAGTAGTTAGCATTTTTAAATAAACTTTATATTACGGTTTTATGCTATGTGACTACTTTGGCTCTTTTTGCTTCACATGGCCAAGTTGTACTAGTTGGAGGATGTGTCTTTCATGATGGTCGAATTGGATCTAGATTAGGGGTTCTGCATCCCCAGTGGAGGATCTTATTTTTGCACATGCGCATTTGACTCTTCTTGGCTGAGAGAGTCAATGCTTTTTGGTGTGTTTATTATGCACATGGTGGTAGATCAATATGGTGGCATGATACCTTAAGAATCACTTCATTGTGTGGATGAAGATTTCCATTGTTTCATCACTTTGGGACTGATCACTCTCTCATGGTTTCATATGGACTCACTTTAACCCTTATTTATTTTTATTGTGGTTTTTATTAGCACTGCAATTTTTATTTGCACCCTCTTTTTTGTATTCTGCCAATCATTACCTCCTTGCTATCCCCTGACTTTAATGCTAAGCCTTTCACTATTGCTACATGAAATATTGCAAGGTATGGTAGTTATAACATACATCCTGTCCTAGGATGACAATGCTGCTCCTCCATAGATATATAGTACAATAAGTGAACTTTGTCACTGTAGGATAGGAAATGTCATAATGGCAGCATCACCATTTAAAAACAAGTTCTGAAAAAAAACAAATGCATTCACCACGTGTTGTCCTGCAGTATACACAATTTTTGTTCCTAGGTTTGGATATGATAAAAAAGTGTGCATGTAATTTTACATGACTGCATTGACTAATAAGATACTATAATAAATCCATCAGATATAAAAGAAATGATGTAGAAAAGGTTGTTTTTGATTGTATCACCATCACATAAATAGTTATATAATTTTTGCAACAAATTTACTCTTTTGTTATATCATCCTCATGTCAATCATTTGCAGAGTTATTGTAGCAAATGGATTTGCTACAATAACTCTGCAAGTGATTGACATGAGGATGATATAACAAAAGAGTAAATTTGTTTCAAAAATTATGTAACTATTTATGTGATGGTGATACAATCAAAAACAGTCTTTTCTACATCATTTCTTTTATATTTGATAGTTCTATTATAGTATCTAATTAAGATGTATATGAACTTTTAATTTATTGGTGCCGTTAAAGTCCCATCCCATTGGGGGGGATGGGGGGTCAGTACATTGTAATCAAATAATTCAGGGATGTACTCCCTTCTTTAAGTACTGCCACATCACATTTATTTGCATTGACTAGTAAGAATACTTCTGAGGCTACGTTCTTGGCATCCCAGCATCTCATTGGTCGGCATGGTCACAAGGCCACTGCTGACCAATGTGTGCCTCCTATTGCTCACAATACACTATTACACAGCCTCCAGCATTGTGTTGTGATGTTTTAAAGTGCTGGAGTTAGCAGATGATGGGGATCATATAAGGCAGGGGTCAGCAACCAGTAGATCGTGATCTACCAGTAGATCTCGGCCAGGTGACTGGTGGATCTCGGTCTGGGCTTGCTGGCATGCTATCTCAGAGAATCAAGCAGAGTGCAATACAGAGGAACTACTTGTAAAGTTGTAGCTGTAGTAGGGAGCAAGAGCCACATAAGTTGACGTCTCCTCTGTAGTGCTGCTCCTATGCCCTGTCATGGTTGGTCGGTGTAGCACCAGCCAAGCATGACCCATTCAAGTGAATGAGACCGCTCTGCAATTGCACTACAACCTTGTGTAGTACAGCAAACAAGGGGTTAAACAGACCGCGGAGTGTTGCTTTCTCACCATCTGCTTTATTTCCTTGGTCCTGGCAGAATCATGCAGTTGAAGGGCACTTGCAGAGTGGCCCCATTTAATTGAATGGGTCTCAGTTAACAGGCGGTGTCACCCACCAAAAACAACAGTGGGTGTAATTCTTGCTGTGAATGTGTACACCTTTGGCTGTTGCCTCAGGGTTTGGGAGTGGTAAAACTGTGATTCAACCACAGGATTTTCCCCCCCCCAAACTATAAATGTGAACAAACCCTTAGGGTGCTGGTTACAACTAAGGGCTCATTCACAGGTGCAGTAGGCACTGCTGCTGCTCTGAAAAGCAATCTCAGGGCATTTGGCAGATGGTGAGGAGGCGATATGTTGTGTCCTCTTCACCTGATTTAAACCCATGATTGCCGTGCAATACATGCAATTGTGGCATGGTAATGCGACAATTAGAGGTATAACTTAGGTGTGAGGAGGAAACACTGTGCCCGGTGATCTTTGACTTCTCCCATGTTGTTCAGGTAGATCTCCACCTCTTTAAGGTTGTCTACCCCTGATATAAGGTGTATGCAGCGGGGAGGTGGAGAGTGTGTTGTGAATTAGTTTAACCCTTTAAAGCAAGGCTTAACATTTCAAGTCCTGAGCTACTAGCCAGGCCTTAGAGTTACTCGTCACCAACAAACACACACAAACAGAGACACCTGTACACACACACAGACATGTACATACACACACACACACATACACACACACTCATAAACATGTACACACACGCACAGAGACACATGTACACACACACACACACAGACACATGTATACACACACAGGCATGTACAGACACGCATACACACAGATACATGTACATACAGAGAAATACATACGCACAGAGACATGTACATACACACAGACACATGTACATACATACACAGACACATGTACACACAGACACATGTACATACATACACACTCACAGATGTACATAAGCACACATGTACACACACATATACATACATGCAGACACATGTACAGATACACACATGTACATACACACAGACACATGTACAATTGTAGATGCATACACAGACACACAAACACACACACATGTACACGTACACACCCCCCCCCCATAAAAAGTTGCAGTACTTTGTTGTTCACTCACAGAGCCGGGTACTGCACTCTAGGGGAGGCAGAGAGCACAGCACACACTCCTTGCTTTGCTTTCACTGCGCTCAGCTATTGAGCAGTCTGACGCCTCCCAGTGCCAATGACAGATCCGGCCTGAGCTCCGAGCCTGCTCAGCAAGACGGCCCTGGGGGACACACTTGCCTCCTCCATAATTTCCACTCGCCAATGAGAACAGGCGAGTGGAAATTTCAAACCCTGCTTTAAAGTATACAGTAGCTGGCTAGGCCTAAATTGTGAGTAAAGTAACAGTGCTGAAGTGCAGACACTTTGTGATGTCTACAAGTGCCTGTGTCAGCTTTCACATCCCTGTGTCATTGCTCAGCCCTCTTGGACCTTTAACTCCACCTATACTCAGAGCTTAAATTTTTATTTAAAGTATGTCTCTGGGCTTGATCTGTTTTTAAGTTTTGAACATTGAGCCTTAGTTCACACTGATGCGGTGCAGAAGTTGCAGCATTTTCAGTGCAAATTCCACACTGCATCAGAATCGCACCCAGTCCATGCAAACTGCTGCAGGTGTGTATATTAAGTTAACAACACCCCGAAAGAGGTCCACAAAATGCAGTGCGATATGCAGAATCAGATCGCATAGGTGTGAATACCCCTGCGATCCGATTCTAGTGCGGACCCAAAAAAGGGTCCTGCACGTTTTTGGTGTGGGTGCAGTGCGATTAGAGCCATACAAAATGTATGACTTCGATCGCACTGCACACAAATGGCATGTGATTTGCACAGGAATGCGGTGCGGTTCCTGTGCGAATCACATGCGATATACCGCACCACACATATGTGAAACCAGGCTTAGTGGAAGGGTGAGACCCTCTGTCAAGTTTTTTTTGCTGCCTGGGTCCCCATTGGGAAGATTCATCCTCTATATTTATCAGTGACTACTGTTATCAAGACAGCTAGTGAGGAAAAATCCCAGGTTTTAGATTGTCAAACAAGAGGTAAGTGGAACTCTTCCAATGGGGATACCTGTTCAATGGACAATGGTCTAAGAACTGAACTCCCCTCACTTTAGGAAATATCCTCTAGACTCCTGTTGTGTCTCTGAGACAGGAAGTGAAGGGATATTTCCCAAATGGTACACAAACAGCAAAAAATAACCTGACAGGGTTTTAAACTTTTCACACTCAGGCTCAAGGTTTTTTTTTACCTTCATGCATTCTATCCCTCAATCATTACCTGATCCCTCTCCGATTTAGTGACATTCTTGACAGCCTCTACTGTCTGGGGATTCTTCCTCCTCATTGGCTCCCACTGCTGTCAATCACAGCAAGTGAGCCAATTAGGAGAGAGCGGAGGCAGGGCCAAGCCATGGCTCTATGTGTCTTATGGATGCTCAGGGACGAGCATGCAGCAACTTCCTCAGGGCGAGCGGTTTTCCCTGGGGCACTGCTCAAGGGGAAGGAACCAGGAGCGCTGGCGGGGACCAAAAAGAAGAGGATCTGGGCTGTGCTGTTGAAAACCACTGCAGAGAGCAGGTAAGTATAGACATGTTTGTTATTTTAGAAAAAAAATGGAAGCTTTAGTGTCACTTTAGTGTGGAATAGACTCCCTCAAGAGTTGGTTCTGGTCAGCTCAGTGGATTACTTTAAAAAAGGTCTGGATTCTTTCTTAGATACACAGAATATAACTGGATACTAACATTTATAGGTAAAGTTGATCCAGGGAATATCCGATTGCCTCTCGGGGGATCAAGAAGGAATTTTTTTCCCCTGCAGGAGCAAATTGGATCATGCTTTGCTGTTTTTTTTGCCTTCCTCTTGATCAGCTGTGGGTATAGGATTATAACTTTTTTGTTTGTTTGTTTTTTTGTTTGTATGGTTGACCTAGATGGACTTTTGTCTTTTTTCAGGCAGACTAACTATGTAACTTTAAAGGAGAAGTACAGCCAAAGCTCTTTTGGCTGTATTTCTCCTGTGGATCACAGGAGTGAAATTTGTTCTGCACTCTTGTGACCCATTTTCAGTTGACAGCGGGCTGTAGCCCATTGTCGGCTGATGTCACTGAGCCAGTCCAGGCTGGGGAAAGATCCAGATTGTAAAGTCAGGGACCACCCTAGTGTCTGGAACGGCACATGGCTTAGCCTCTCAGTGATCTGCTGAGAGCCTGAGCCAGCTGCTTCCTCTCCCTCCACAGCCCAGTGCTCCAGTGAGCACTGAGGGGGCAGAGCAGAGAGCGGTGACTGACAGTTCTGCTCTATGCACAGAGCGTCTGTGAGAACTCAGCGATCATGTGATCTCTGAGTTCTCACTCTTAGAGCTGGCAGGGGACAGATGCAGCATCGGACAGATGCTGCATCCACCTAGGTAAGTATGATTAAAAAACAAAGTCCCATACTTTGCTTTTAAATAAGTTTTGGCCGTACATATAATTTAAGATCAGATCAAGCCCTGTCCCCTCCAACCACCATCACCTACCCCCTGTTATTCAACTGTCATTCATTCAAAGACTTCATTGAGCTGTAGAAGCTCCTGCATTTGTGTCTGTAGCTCAGCTGTCACGTACCTGATGGGAGACTGAATTGACGAGGTCGGCCTCACTTGTGTCACTAGCCCTGACCCCGCTGAGGTTGGAACAGAGGGAGTCTAAGGACCAGGGGGACAAGAGCGCCAGTGGTTGTTACTTGCGGCTCTTGCAGATGATGACCTTGGTAGGCAGAGTATCCTCTGATTTGGGCACCATAGAAATAGACCAGGCAGGTTCTGTGGATTGCCAGATGTGCAGCAGAGCAAGGTAGGTAGCCAGGACACAGGACTGGAGCAGAGTCAAGGATAGCCGGGGTCATAAACAGTCGGGCAGCACGGTACAGAATCAGAAGGAAAAGCCAATGTCAGGAGCAGAGCCGAAGTCAGGAACCAGGAACAGGAGAGTAATCGGAGCCGGGTCAGGAACAAGCTGGGTCAGCAACAAAGGAATCGTACAGGAGCAAGCAGGACACGGGGGGAGCTGAAGACCAGTCAGCACTGAACCTGAGCAGAGGCACTCCTTAAATGGGCCGTCTGGCGCCAATGTTCATCGTGAGTGTGCGCGATTGCGCATTCCTGCACGCATGCGCACAACCGGCAATTCTTCTGTGAAATTCCTATGTGCATGCGTGATTCTTCTCGCCGGAAATCCCTTACATCAGCCCTTATACCTTAGGAACATTTTAGACAGGTCATGTTTAACATAAGCATTAGCCTGAGGCTACACTGACTGTCATTTTTTAATATATTATGCTTCATAGTATATGTGTGCACAAAGTATCAGTTGAAAGCGGTTGTACATGAAATATGAACAAAACATATCCCTCTATAGTACTGTATGTACTCTCAATCCAGAGCACTAAGTGTCATTTCTGTCTGCTGCCTCTTTCCTCTGCTATCAGCATGAATCACTTCTAACAAGTTTTCCTGACACAAAAAAAGCTAACAAGAGAGGTATTTCCAGCACAAAGCCTGTGATTGACAGCCTCAGCTCTGTTCCTGTGTGTTGTGTGGAGAGGGTGTGTCCTTTCCCCTCCATCCAGCTCTCACTGAGCTCTGCAGAATATAACTTGAGCTGCCTGTCCTCTGATTTCTGAAATGTCAGATAAGCTGTATAAATTATGCACTTTGAATGGTTGTAGAGAAGAGATTTCTACAGATAAACAGGTACAGCTTATGTAGGAGAATTTGTTTAATCTCTGTGTATCATCTGAGGCTGGTCACTTCATTGGACATATGTACGGGTTTACAACCAATGGACTTATGTAAGGGTTTACAACCAATTTAATGCTGTAGCTGTGTATCCAATGAACTTGTTAGTGGCAGAGTGAATGTACTTTGTGAGCATCAGGCAGCCATGGTAGCTGTGCACTGAGAACAGGAAGAGCTGGGAAACTGTCTGGGCAGAAAGCTTTGATGGTAACGGTCATATTCTGAAAAGTGATGTGGATGCAGGATAGCAGGCAGGAGGAGGGAGATCTGTGCTCCTATCAGACAATGTTAAAAGCAGGGGCAGACTGACAACTCATGGGGCCCCCGGGCAATAGGGGATCATGGGGCCCCCGTGTCCTTGCCCAAACTAAAAAAAGCCTATGAAAAAGGTACCAAGGGCATCTCATGGGGCCCCCTACCGGCCACGGGCCCTCGGGCAGTGCCCGAGTTTCTAAATGGTCAGTCCGCCCCTAGTTAAAAGGTCTCAGCCATATACAGGAGGGCTGTATGAAAAAGTAAAGAGAACAGAATGATTCTGGGAACTGCAGTCATATAAGAAGTACTATGACTGGATGTGGTCTTTGTCAATGGAAGCCACAGAGACGCCATATGACACTTGTGGACAAGGCCGGGCAAAGGGTGGGGAAGGCAGCTGAGCAGGATGCAGTGTTTTTTATGTGGGGGAGGAGCACCATGTGGCTGCCCCACCTTTCTATATACTGATTTTGTCACCTACACTACAGATGAATCTGCTACTGCTGTTTGCCTGTCACGCTGAGTTCACATGGGGCACATTACTGCCTCCTCTGGCTGCTTGCTGCATGTACGCTCCTCCTGGGTGTGCTGTCTGTTCTCTGTACTGTGTTCTGCTCCAGCTCAGCTCTGTGTTTCAGCCATGACATCATACAACAAAGGATTGGACAGGGAAGACCACCTTACAGTGTGTCTAGCCTGTCTGTCTGCAGGTGGGTGGGGATGAAAACCCAGAGCACCCTACTGACCATGCCCCCTTG